>NC_042618.1:76640842-76818172 GCF_901001135.1 Rhinatrema bivittatum | reverse complement strand
TAACAAGGATTTAACATTTTTCTGTGGTATTATAATGCGCACTGGCTAGTGCCCACTGCACACACTTTGCCTTCTGCCAGGCAAACAGTGAGTGTCATCCTGTCTGCTCTGTCTGCACTATTTCTCTGTCACAGACAGGCTTCACAATACAGGCTGTTATGCTGCACTTTCTGGCCTGCCTTCACTGCTCGCTTATGCCCAGTACTACCTAGCTCCCACTGCCCACACTGTGCCCACTGGCAGTCATACAGAGAATAAATAACTAATCTGAAGTGTAGCTAAGGCTTCAATCACGAAAAAGGATAAACAGAACAGCAAGCGAAGCAACACAAATCTACAATGATGCAGAGATATTGTGATGCCATGCTGCCTCCATGGTTTGTTTTCCTGTCTTGTGTTAATGGGCTGCCACAGCAAAAATCCTTACCAAGAACTCGGAGAGAGCTCAGGGCTATGCTTTCACACAGACAATGTCTAGAGAAACAATGCAGAGCAAGGCTGTGACATGCTCATTCTTCGAGCTCAGCATCACTGTAACCTGCTCTGCGGAATTATAGGAGACTAGGAAAATGCTCCGCTGCAATACATCATAACTCTCATTGCTTGACGGTATGCCAATCCGTCCCTTCTCTGCAGCCTGCCCGCTCCACAGTGTATGAACCTTTCTCCATACATTTGCAACTGTTGCTATGCCTATGATTTCCATGGGTCTTTTGACTATAATTGCTTATAGAAATCATTCTGTTTGACAGAAATGAAACAAGTAGGATTCCTTTAGTTCACGGGTCCCCTTCAGCTCATTTTGGACCCTAAGAGTTTAGAGTCAGAGTTTAAAGCTTTTAAAAAAGCTCTAAAAGCATGGCTTTTCAAACAGGCTTATATTGACTATCTTGAAAAAAAGGACTCATTGGTTTAAAGAAACATTATTTTTATCTTTGTTTTATGTTCTTTTATTAATAATTGATTAACAATTTTATTTTTTATGATATTTTACTGTACCTTTTAGATATTTCAGTTTGATTTTATGATTTTGTAACATGTAAACCGTTGTGATGTATATTATGAACGATGGTATACAAGAATTTTTAATAAATAAAATAAATAAATAAAAAAGAAACAAGTTGGCTCCACTGATTTCATTTTTATATTTTGTTTTCAATGAATGCACTTCTCTTGCTGAGATGCTTGTTCAATTAGTCATAAGAACATAAGAACATAAGAAAATGCCATACTGGGTCAGACCAAGGGTCCATCAAGCCCAGCATCCTGTTTCCAACAGTGGCCAATCCAGGCCATAAGAACCTGGCAAGTACCCAAAAACTAAGTCTATTCCATGTAACCATTGCTAATGGCAGTGGCTATTCTCTAAGTGAACCTAATAGCAGGTAATGGACTTCTCCTCCAAGAACTTATCCAATCCTTTTTTAAACACAGCTATACTACCTGCACGAACCACATTCTCTGGCAACAAATTCCAGAGTTTAATTGTGCGTTGAGTAAAAAAGAACTTTCTCCGATTAGTTTTAAATGTGCCCCATGCTAACTTCATGGAGTGTCCCCTAGTCCTTCTACTATCTGAAAGAGTAAATAACCGATTCACATCTACCCGTTCTAGACCTCTCATGATTTTAAACACCTCTATCATATCCCCCCTCAGTCGTCTCTTCTCCAAGCTGAAAAGTCCTAATCTCTTTAGTCTTTCCTCATAGGGGAGTTGTTCCATTCCCCTTATCATTTTGGTAGCCCTTCTCTGTACCTTCTCCATCGCAATTATATCTTTTTTGAGATGCGGCGACCAGAATTGTACACAGTATTCAAGGTGCGGTCTCACCATGGAGCGATACAGAGGCATTATGACATTTTCCGTTTTATTCATCATTCCTTTTCTAATAATTCCCAACATTCTGTTTGCTTTTTTGACTGCCGCAGCACACTGAACCGACGATTTCAATGTGTTATCCACTATGACACCTAGATCTCTTTCTTGGGTTGTAGCACCTAATATGGAACCCAACATCGTGTAATTATAGCATGGGTTATTTTTCCCTATATGCATCACCTTGCACTTTTCCACATTAAATTTCATCTGCCATTTGGATGCCCAATTTTCCAGTCTCACAAGGTCTTCCTGCAATTTATCACAATCTGCTTGTGATTTAACTACTCTGCACAATTTTGTGTCATCTGCAAATTTGATTATCTCACTCGTCGTATTTCTTTCCAGATCATTTATAAATATATTGAACAGTAAGGGTCCCAATACAGATCCCTGAGGCACTCCACTGTCCACTCCCTTCCACTGAGAAAATTGCCCATTTAATCCTACTCTCTGTTTCCTGTCTTTTAGCCAGTTTGCAATCCACGAAAGGACATCGCCACCTATCCCATGACTTTTTACTTTTCCTAGAAGCCTCTCATGAGGAACTTTGTCAAACGCCTTCAAGGGTTCGACGGTTGCTCACAGATTAAAAGAACAAATCAGTTGGTTTCATAGTGTAGTGGGTATCACATTTGCTTTACACGCAGAAAGGCCTGGGTTCAATCCCCAGTGGAGCCATTTTTAACTTGCTGCAGAAACAGGCATGAGTCTGAGTGCAAGGATTACTTAGAGACCGAAAAAGCAAGTTGAAGACCAATGGGTTCCATATATGTGCAGTGAAAACCCCACCTGTCAGGTTTTCAGGATACCCACAATCTATATGCGTGGGATAGATTTACAGGCCCTTCCTTCTATGCTTGCTACTTGATCTCATGCGAATTCATAGCAGATATCGTCTTCCCCAGAAGAAGTGTGGGAATGGTTACTGGAGACGAAATATGGAAGCTTTAGGTAAACTCCTAAGCCAACATCTTGTGTGGTAAAAAGAATTCAGCAGTGACTCTATTAAAAAAAATTTTTATGGTAGATGGGATGGCTCTTGGAAGATCTATTTTTTGCCAAGAGTAAAAAATGTTAGAATGTGAATGGTGGCTGAGGCGATTATCCCATGAATTATTCAAACAGTATTCTAAAATAACTGGATAGGTGTTTGAAAGTGTAATAAGGAAGCCCTCAGACAAAGAAATGGTTCCATGGTGTAGAGGTTATCACATTTGTTTCACACACAGAAAGTCTTGGGTTCAAGTCCCAATGGAGCCACTTTATGTTTCTAGCAGTGGATGAGCATTTTATAGATGTTCAGCCATCAGCTGTATTGGTGTCAATGAATGCTTGCATTGTTATGGGACCTTGTTAGGAACAGCTTGGCAGCAATCCTACAAAGATCTTGCAAGCACAGCTATCCAGGATGGTTGAGTGTAATAGAAGACATTGACAATTATTGTCTTGCACTAGTCCTTTTGTCCCTGAGGTGGTCATCCCCTGTGATGGACTGCAACAGTATATCCTTGGCAGTATGGACTGGAATGACAGGGAAGAATGAATGCAAAAGTTGGTCATTTCTTTGCAGTTACTCTCTGAGAGAAAATTAGCATTTGTTGAAAGACCTCAGGTGCTAGTGGAGGATCCTCAAAACATCTTGCTTCACTTTTATCCTTGTAGTTCTATTTTCAAGCCCTCATTCTCTACTAGCTGCAGGGGCTGGCTATCAAGGGCATTTATTTCAGAACTGCCCCTTTTTCTAACTTTGACTGCTGCTTCTCTCCTGTCCTGGGGCATTCCTATTGAAACCTGTTCCATTTCTTCCATCGTAGCTTTTCACTTCTCATGTTTGGCAGGGAGCTGTTTGCCTCTTACCTGAATGATGGAAAGGGTTGAGGGCATGGAATCAGATTGGGAAACACTGTTCCTCTTTTCTGCCACTTCCAAACTCCCCAGATGCTAGTCCTAAGGGCTGCTGCTTCTGTGGCTTATAAAGCATGCCAGTGTTAGTTAAATGCCCCATTTGTTTGCCAGGACCTGTGTCTTTGCCATGTGCTTGCATTTTGCAAAGCGTGGGCCTTCCCTTATTTAGAAATGTCTCCAGATCTTCCAAGTCCACTCTGATCCCTTCTCTCCATACTTAGCAGAGGATGCTGCCACTGGAGCTGATATAGTGGGTGGACTCTGAGGAACATTGCCAAGGGCATCAGATGTGCTCTCTAACTGTGCTGCCTGCTCTTCAGCCACTTCCTAAATTTGTCCTGCCTTCCCCATCAAAGAACTGGATAAGGTGGCTAACACACTACTATAAAGGCCTCCCAAATTTTTCCCATCTGGTACACTATCAATAGCTTCTATTTCAGGGGAAAAAAGTAATGACTCTTCATCTGAATAAAAAAGCACTAGGAGTCGAGTGGAATCATTTAGACTAACTGTTTTATTAAAGCATGAGCTTTCGAGGACACAGTCCACACCATCAGATGCATGAAATGATGTACAGTTGATGTGTACAATATATATACAGAACAGTGAGAAGACATGGGAAAAGGCAGGAAACGGTGTGGAGAGAGTGTGAATAGGATTGTAGTTTAGCCTACTGACAACTGAGGTAAGTGTGAATAGACAGAACGATCAGACAACAGTTCAGTTTATGCATATTTGTAGTGAGGCATGAATCCATTGCTTCTGTTCAGCCCTTGGGTGATGGTATTTAGATTTTTAATGAGTTCCAATTCAGCAGTTTCAGGCTGGAGTGCTCCTTTGAAGTTTTCATGTAGGAGTATGGCAACCTTAAGGTCAGATAGAGAATGTCAAGGAAGGTTGAATGTTGTCATTTCTAACCTCAGGTTTAAATCCTTTTCCCTTGTCCTTATAGATTGTCCCGTTTGTCCTATGTAGACAGAAGCGGGACTTTGCTGGCAGGTGTTGGCATATATTAGATTGGAAGAAAAGCAGGAGAATGTGTCCCGCATGTTGCTGATGATGTTGTGTCCAGTGATGGCATTGTCTGGGATAATATGTGGAAAGTGTTGGCATCTCCTTTTCTGGCAAGGTCTGGCTCCTGGGTTGGTGTCCTTGCACTATTTGCAGCGGCTGATGAGTATCTTTTGAGGTTGAGGGGCTGCTACACCAGACTAGCACGGCTATCCCTCTGAAGATTTTTCATGTAAATCAGTGGAGGTAAATTTGGCTTTCACTGCAACCTCTGCAGCAACATTTTCTCTCTCGCTGAACACAGAAGATTGGAGAGAAAAACACACTGTTATCTGCACTCTGCAGCAGTGACACATCATCAAGCTCGTATGCCAGTTTCTTTAGTGTAAAGCTGGCTCCTGCTGTTGTAGAAGTCCAGAAGAAATCCCTCTTCAGTTTCAGGGCAGGACCTCATTTTTAGGGATGTGAATCGTTTTTCAACGATTAAAATTATTGTCCGATAATTTTAATATTGTCTTAAATCATTATAGAACACAATACAATAGAAATTCTAACGATTTATCATTAAAAATCGTTAAATCGTGTTAGTGCGCACTAACGGGAGTTAGTGCGCACTAACAGAAAATGATACAAGTTAGTGCGCACTAACAGAAAATGATACAAATTGACACTTTCCAGGTCAGTAAAGGTCAGTTAGGAATGAATATGTATTCCTATTGGCTGGCTGCCCTCTTATCTATTGATGTTACCAAGGTTCCAACTGAGGTGATGGTTGGGGGGATGGGAAATGGAAACTGTTGGTAGTTGACAAAAAAAGTAATGTGATCAGTCAATATGACTAGAACTTGTGCCCTATTCCTGATGCCAGGGGGTGTTGTTATCTTCCTGCACTCAGTGCCCTATCCCTGATACCAGGGGTGTTGTGATCTTCCTGCACACAGTGCCCTAACCCTGACACCAGGGGTGTTGTGATCTTCCTTCACACAGTGCCCTATCCCTATTAATACCAGGAGTTTTGTGATCTTCCTGCACACAGTGCCCTAACCCTGATACCAGGGGTGTTGTGATCTTCCTGCACACAGTGCCCTAACCCTGATACCAGGGGTGTTGTGATCTTCCTGCACACAGTGCCCTAACCCTGACATCAGGGGTGTTGTGATCTTCCTGCACACAGTGCCCTATCCCTATTAATACCAGGAGTGTTGTGATCTTCCTGCACACCGTGCCCTAACCCTGATACCAGGGGTGTTGTGATCTTCCTGCACACAGTGCCCTAACCCTGACACCATGGGTGTTGTGATCTTCCTGCACACAGTGCCCTATCCCTATTAATACCAGGAGTGTTGTGATCTTCCTGCACACAGTGCCCTATCCCTATTAATACCAGGAGTGTTGTGATCTTCCTGCACACAGTGCCCTAACCCTGATACCAGGGGTGTTGTGATCTTCCTGCATGCAGTGCCCTATCCCGCCTGCATTACTAGTGAGAGGCTGGCTTCACAGACAGGGGGGAGCTGCCTGACCCTCAGTCCAGACTTCCCCCATGTCCCAGCCAGTGAATGGTGTGTGGGTGAGGGGGGGGGAGGATGGTGAAGTCTGAGACAGCTCCCTCCCTGCATTACTGATGAGAGGATGGCTTCACAGACAGGGGGGAGCTTCCTGACCCTCACTCCTCCCCTCCCCCATGTCCCAGCCAGTGAATGGTGTGTGGGTGAGGGGGGGGAGGATGGTGAGGCTGAAACAGCTCCTTTCCTGCATTACTAGTGAGAGGCTGGCTTCACAGACAGGGGGGAGCTGCCTGACCCTCAATCCTCCCCTCCCCCATGTCCCAGCCAGTGAATGGTGTGTGGGTGAGGGGGGGGAGGATGGTGAAGGCTGAGACAGCTCCCTCCCTGCATTACTAGTGAGAGGCTGGCTTCACAGACAGGGGGGAGCTGCCTGACCCTCACTCCTCCGGGGTGTTGTGATCTTCTGCACACAGTGCCCTATCCCTGATACCAGGGGTGTTGTGATCTTCCTGCATGCAGTGCCCTATCTCTATTAATACCAGGAGTGTTGTGATCTTCCTGCACACAGTGCCCTATCCCTAATACCAGGGGTGTTATGATATTCCTGCACACAGTGCCCTATTCCTGATACCGGGATGTGTGCAAGAAGATCACAACACCCCCGGTAACCGGGATAGGGCACTGCGTGCAGGAAGATCACAACACCCCCGGTATCAGGAATAGGGCACTGTGTGCAGGAAGATCACAACACTCCTGGTATCAAGGATAGGGCACTGTGTGCAGGAAGATCACAACACCCCGGAGGAGTGAGGGTCAGGCAGCTCCCCCCTGTCTGTGAAGCCAGCCTCTCACTAGTAATGCAGGGAGGGAGCTGTCTCCGACTTCACCATCCTCCCACCCCCCACTCACCCACACACCATTCACTTGCTGGGACTTGGGGGAAGGGAGGAGTGAGGGACAGGCAGCTCCCCCCTGTCTGTGAAGCCAGCCTCTCACTAATAATGCAGGAAAGGAGCTGTCTCCACCTTCACCATCCTCCCACCCCCCACTCACCCACACACCATTCACTGGCTGGGACATGGGGGAGGGGAGGAGTGAGGGTCAGGCAGTTCCCCCCTGTCTGTGAAGCCAGCCTCTCATTAGTAATGCAGGGAAGGAGCTGTTTCAGCCTCACCATCCTCCCCCCCCCCCCCTCACCCACACACCATTCACTGGCTGGGACATGGGGGAGGGGAGGAGTGAGGGTCAGGAAGCTCCCCCCTCTCTGTGAAGCCAGCTTCTCACTAGTAATGCAGGCGGGAGAAGGCACAGCATGCAGGAAGATCACAACACCCCTGGTATCAGGGTTAGGGCACTGTGTGCAGGAAGATCACAACACCCCTGGTATCAGGGTTAGGGCACTGTATGCAGGAAGATCACAACACCCCTGGCATTTATATTGATAGGGCACTCTGTGCAGGAAGATCACAACAATCCTGGTATTAATAGGAATAGGGCACTGTGTGCAGGAAGATCACAACACTCCTGGTATTAATAGGGATAGGGCACTATGTGCAGGAAGATCACAACACTCCTGATATTAATAGGGATAGGGCACTGTGTGCAGGAAGATCACAACACCCCTGGTATCAGGGTTAGGGCACAGTGTGCAGGAAGTGCGCACTAACTCCTGTTAGTGCGCGCTAATCGGAAAAAACGATTTTTTAACGATTTTTTAACGAAACAATCGTGCCAAACACGATTTTCTTCTCCTGCCAGACAATTTCAATCATTAAGACGATAGGAGACACGATTCACATCCCTACCTCCGGGTTGTTTTTGTGGGTTTTTACAATTTCGTTGGTAGGAGGTTTGTGAGAGCCTGTGCACTGCCTGGGCTCAGAGCACTGGGAACCCTGATTCTGGGGCTGCTCAGGTTAGGGAAGACCTGCCCTCCATACCTTCGATGAGGATAGAGGTGGCAGTGACCTGCTGCAAGGAGCAACTCCGGTGTTAACTTCTTTTGAAGGGAAAAGGACTTGAGTTTGAGATCCAGAAGGAGTTTTGGCTGCCCCTTCCTTCCTGCTTTTGGAGCAGGACATATTGCCTTTTCCCAGGGGATCCCTGCCATCAGGGAATCCAGCAAGAGTTTGAGAAACCAGAGAAATATTCGAGAGTAAGAACAAAGTAAAGATCTCTGAAGACTGCCACTCAGCATCTTTACCTCCTCAGAAGAGAAAGCAATGGACTCTCTGTGCAAAAGACAGGGTTAACATTTTTATCAGAGTTGGAAGGGGTTTTTCCGTTCGGCTAAAGTAGGCCCTTCCCACCTAGGAGCTCCACTTATCCAAGTCCTAGACAGTGGAAGGTTCCCTCGCCCTGGTTCAGAGATTCCTGCACAGAAAGAGAGGAAAAACTCTAAGAAAAAAGAGAGACCACATGGCACAGAGGATACTGTTATTGCTGCCACTCTACGGATTTGTTGCCCATCAGTAAAGACATTTTATTTGGATGCTAACATAGTAACCCCAGCATGGTTTCTGGGCTTAATCTGCACACACAGACATGTATCAGAGACAACAATCCTCAGGGGCAACTCCTGAGAGGCATATTCCAGTCACCCCCAGCACTCAGGGCCCTGAAAGAACTCTTTCCCCCCATAGAAAAATAATCCACACCCTGGGGAATGCGACCGAAGAAACATCTAGTCAGGGTTACAGCCTCAAAGAGATAATGAATATGTTTACGATCCCACTGGAGTGCAGCCTGCTTCCCGAGATGGGGTTACAAATATATCACAAAGAAAAAGGAAAAGAATCTCCATACTAGAGGGAGGATGAGCAATCTGAGGAGATCAAAGAAATAATTTAGAGGAAACAGCACATAACGTGAAAAACCTCTGTAACTAATACAACATGAAGTCTATACTTGCTCCAGCTGATTTGCTGAAGGCCCAAATATCTGCCTAGAACCCAAGAAACTGCATAACTGTTTGGGTGCAAAAAGAAAATTATAACAATCAGCCTTATATTTTAAAACACATTGCAAGGGTACCTCAGTTGGACGGAGGCTCCTAGAGCCCTAATTTCCAGGCGAAGAACCAGAAAACCTTTTCTTCTTTCTTGGGTAACCCTTGCTAAATCAGGGAAAACCCTGATTGTCTGACCAAAAAAGGAACATTCAAACTTTTAAAGTAACATCTTATTATAAAACTAAGATCTTGCTCATATATAAAAGAAACTAATAATGTTACTCTTTCAACAATTTCTTGAGTAGAAGATTCCAAAAAGACAGTCAAGTTCTCAAACTCCAAGGAAGGGTACACAACTCCCTTTTGCCTACTACCAGCATGAAAAGGCAAGAAATATACTTTATTAAATACAGGAACTTTTTCAGAGGGAACATGTAAGTTTCCAGTCAAAAAATTTCTCAAGGTCACTCAAAGTTGTTCTCCAACCATCTGGAAAAGATTTAAGAACCGTAAATGTAAGAGTCTTAAATTATTTTCTATTTACTCCATTCTTCTCGACAACATTCCTCATTCCTTAATAATGGTAGCATTAACCGAATGTAGATTCTATTTATTTATTTGTTTATTTAAATGTATAATCCGCATGTTTCATAGCAGTACATGGCAGTACATGGCATGCATAAACCCATTTTCACACATATGCACAAAATAAATAAAGGCATCAATAAAAAACAAGAAATGGCAGACAAGGATCAAATATAGGACTTGTATTGATTTGGTAAGCCTGCAAGGAAAAAAAAAGGTTTTTAGCTCTTTATTAAAAGATTTGTGTGACAAAATTGTGTGAATATTCTCAGGCAGTGTGTACCAGAGGCATAGTCCTGCTACAATAGCTAGCTAATGCAATTTTATGAGTATGGGTGTATGTTCCTTTAATTTTGTTCCACTAAACAGCCTTGCAGCAGAATTTTGTATGAGTTGTAACAGATTGTATCTGCTGGCAGACCCAGACACAAAGAGTTACAATAGTCCAGTGCATTCAGAACCAGTGCTTGCAGTACTGATTGAAAATCTTCTGTTTCCAGCAAAAGTTTCATTTTTCTTAACAAACAATTTATAGCCTGAGGACTTGACAATTGAAGAGATGTGTTGTTTCATTGATAGATCACATTCTAGGATCACACCTAACTTTTTTGACAGCAATCCTAATTGGTGGCTGTTTGTCTTGAAATGACAGTGAAGATGGAAAAGGGTTTGTAAGATTTTTTATTGATGACAAGATTATAACTGCGTTTTTTGCAATGTTAAGCTTAAATCTCTGATGATTTAACAAGCATTTTACTGAATTGATGCAGAGTGTTCCATAGTATTAGTCCTTGAAAAAGAATATTAAATAAAAAATTGAAAAATTGTTTAACTTGTTCCTCAAGAGCATTGATATTCCCTGTTTGATCTTGACATAATCTATGACTGTCTTGAGATAAGGCTTTCAATCTAGTAGAAACATCATTTACCTTAACAGAACACGCTGTAAAAGAAACAGCAAAATTCACCATCAAATCCCATATGGCCTCAAGTGCAACCACTGCCGGTTTAGCTGGCAAAGTGAAGCTCTGTGCAACGGCCACCTCCACAGAAGACAGGATAATTCCCATCAGCATAGGGGGTGGGCACTTCTTCAAACTCGATAGATGGACCTCCTGGGATTGAACTGAGCCTGCAGATACTAACTTTGAGGTTCCTTCAGCTAAGGATGTTAACGCTACATAGCCATCCCAAACGCCAGCTCCTTCTGATACAGACGCTCTCACAGTACCTCATTATCCCACGCTGCAACTGATGCTGTGGGGAACTCTGCAATACCAGAAGTAGACGACAATCTGAAGGGCTAAGTGGCATCTTCTCTCTGGACAAACACAGCATTCTTTTGCTGGATTACTTATGGGGATCTCCATAGCTCCTCTTGTTGTTATAGGAGCTTTTAACTCGGTGATGGAACACTGGTTAGGCAAAGGAGAGGTCTCAGACACTCACCTTCTCTTTTCTTTTTGAAGGCATCTGGCAAGGTAACAAACAGCAACCAAACAGGACAGCAGAGTTTGTGGCATTTTCATGCCACCATTTTGGCTCATCTCTTCAGGACAAGTTATATAGGGGTGCTTACTCTGGCAATGTTTAATGTGGCACTCCAATTGCTGACTTGAAGGCCAGGTTATATTGAAAGCAAAACAAAATAGTATCATACATTCTTGTAAGGTTCAAATCACTTATTCTTTTGACCCAGAAGTTTCCTTCTTCTCTTTTCAACTTCCAGCTGTTATGGTTTTGTGGGTTTCGTGGACCCTTGACCCAAAGTGAGAGTTGCTACCACTGGTGGGGGGGAGCTCCACAGGTCCACACCATAGGGAGGCAAGGTCAGGTGCAGCAGGAGCTCTAGGAGAGAGTCTGTGGGGAGGTCCCGAGGAGTGGGGTGAGAGACACAGCCCTGAGAAACTCCACAGTATATAGGTTGGGCTGGAGAGCAGTACCTGGGCAGAGACCTCTGAGAGAATGGCGCTAGGCAGGCCCGAGGAGCGTGAAGCATGAGGCAGGAAGTGCAGGAGGAACACTGCTGGGACAACCCCGAAGGGGAGGAGCTGCGTACTGAGGAAGGTACTGATGCTAAGACGTAGGCTACCCCGTGGAGCAGGGAGGCCCGAGTCGGGTCTCCAGGTGAAGACGTCAGCAACCCCAAGAAGCAGGGGAGGTGAGAGTACAGTCACTGATGCAAATGAAGGCACAGCCCCGAGGAATGGGGAAGGCTTAGGCAATCACTGGTGTGGAACGTAAGCACTACCTTGAGGAGCGGGGAAGCATAGACAGTCTCTGGTGTAGATCGTAGGCACTACCCCAGAATGGGGAAGCGCAGGCAGTCACTGGTGTGGAACGTAGGCACTTACTCGAGGAATGGGGAAGCACAGACAGTCTCTGCTGTAGAACCTAGGACTGCCCCGAGGAGTGGGGTCGCACGGAGATGAGTCTCCCAAGTGGTGAGAAAGTTCCCTGAGGCAACCCCAAGGAGCAGGGAAGCCGGCGGGTAGGACTTCTGGAAGGCGCAGGGCTAGCCCGAGGAGCGGGCTAAGCCAAGAGACCAAGTCTCCGGAGAGAGTGTAAGCAGGCCCCTGAGGAGCGGGTACCTCCACCAGGGTCCAAAGTCCAAGGAAGGTCCGAGACAGCCACCACAAGTCCGAGAAGACAGGAGCAAGCAGAGAAGCGATGGAACTCGTTGCCAAGTCAGCTGGCAAGGGACGAAGGCGGTGCTTAAGAATCCTGACCAAGTGATGTCATCAGTCGGGGATGCTGTAGCATCTTCAAAAGAGGGCTCGGTGGTGCGCGCGCGTGCCTAGGAATACCCAGAGTCGGCGTGGGTGGCGGCGGTGTCCCGGCCGCCTCGAGGAAGTTTGAGGTACACAGCGGTAGAAGCTAGCCCCCGCCGCGAGCAGACCCGGAGAGGGGAGCAGAGTAAGACTAGATGTGAGTAGACGCGGTCGCAGCCGTCTGCGACTGATGGTCATAACACCAATTTAACTGGAACCAGAGCTGGACCATGAGCCTTCATTCGACACTACCCAGGGATTTTTAATCTTATTTTATATTTCTCCTTCCCCATCCCTCAACATAGCTAGTATGGTCATTGCAGCAATAGTCCTGTCATGGTGCCATGAACCAAGATTCCTTCTGGAACCCAACAATCATGGACCATGAATCTAGCCATCAAGTATCACCCTTAAGCAATGATCACAACCCCTGCCTCCCACCCACCCACTCCTCCTGGGGACTGTGACCATTTGTTCTGCATTATCCCCAGCCCCGACCAACCTAGGAAGCAGAAGATCTGACTCAAGGATCAAAGCAGGGTTCCTTTTGCATGGCCACAAAGCACTACCACCAAACCACCTGGCCCGCCCAGATTCAAATCACTTTAAAACATTCACTTTCATAGTTCAGGTGTAGCAAAAAGATTCATTTCCCCTGTTGAGCTGATAGAATCACATCCTAAGGATTAAATCACTCTAAAATACAAATATAAAACAATAAATAGTATACTGCATGGAGATGTGCACACACAAAAAAAGATTTTTATGCCCCTTTTTTTATTTATATTTTTTGTTTTGTTTTCTGTTTATTTCATTTCATTTTCTGAAACAAAATAAACATAAAACTGAAAGAAAATGAAATAGAAAAAACAAAAAGAAACAATTCCTGCTAAACATCCACCTCGAGCGCCTACACAATTAAAAAAAAAACAAAAAAAAAAAACCTCAGGTCTTACCCCATCTCTCTATTCTCCATGTAGGTAATAGCTTACCCCAACCATGAGATTGTATCAGTTTAAATGGGGCAGCTCCTGCTTTTCTTATAGAGATTGCCTGATTTTTGCATCCTTGACAAACTGAGATAAATGATCTATAAATCTACTTTTTCAGACTGATTTAAAGTTTACCCTGGCTCTAACTGATCATCAAGATTGGGGAAAGGGATTATCTCAGCAGTGTAGCTGTCTTTAAAAAAGGATTGGATAAGTTCTTGGAGGAGAAGTCCATTACCTGCTCTTAATTAAGTTGACTTAGAAAATAGCCACTGCTATTACTAGCAACAGTAGCATGGGATAGACTTAGTTTTTGGGTACTTGCCAGGTTCTTATGGCCTGGATTGGCCACTGTTGGAAACAGGATGCTGGGCTTGATGGACCCTTGGTCTGACCCAGTATGGCATGTTCTTATGTTCTTAAGATTGAATCTAACTATATATAACCTACTTGGCTTAGCTCCTGCTAATCATGGCCTCACTATTATAACTTAAGTCCACTTCTCAGTTTCATACCCTATCCTAGGACACATGAAATGATGAGAGGTTTTTCCCTATTAAGGAAGGATCCATCTCTCAATTTTATTTAGGGGGTTATAATTTATGGGTCATGCAGATGGTAAAGTGGGGCTGTATGGAGACAGCAGGGGTAGCTTGCAAATCTCTGGACTGCTCAGGAAGGACTAGCATTAGCCTCCCCTCCATGAACCCTGGCCCTTAAACTATCCCATAGTACTGGCCATAATAAAGCAGTAAGCTGAACTACATCACTTTTAGATTAACTCAACTCTTAACTTTATTTCTGGTTTTATCCAGTAACTATATACAGAAATAGACTTGGGTATGCATATAAACACTGAATATTCTAAGTTCATAGAATTCAAAGACAGTGGTCACTTGACTTACGAACTCAATTGGTTCCAGACGGCTGGTTGTAACCCAAGTTGGTTGTAAGTCAAGACTATTTTTTCCATAGGAAACAATGGGAAAGCCAATAATGTGTTCCAAACCTCCCAAAAGCACCCCTTACCTAACCATTTCTATAATAAAAAATGGTTGTATAAGGTTGTTAATTACCAGAAACACCAATACTTCCCTAGTGTACTCACCAAAAGGTTATAGAATGTGCTTAGCCTACCAGAAACAACAATTCAAGTTTATTTTTCTATTCATTTATTTATTTAAAAGTTAACATCTCTGGTTTGCAGGAAGGGAGGAGGGGGAGGGGGAAATGAAAGGTGGTTATTGTTCGAAAGGAGAGTCCTATTCCATTAGAACATCTGGAATCTGGCTCTTTGGTGTCCTATCTCTACTTGGGGGGGTCTGTAGCCCACTAGGACCTGCTTCTGTCTCACTTGTTCTCAACCTTTTCGCAACTAAAAACTGATCTAAGGTTGTCTGTTTCTGTCTTTTCTTCAACACTATTCTAAAGTATGATATGACATTATCATTAAGCAAGTGAATGCAATGATTGGCTTTTCCTCTGTCTGGGTGGGTCTTCTCTACAAATGTTTGTAGCTCTGTCCATTTTTTTAGGATTTCCTTGATTCCAGAAGAGGAAATTTGCTGCACTGATTATTGCTCCTCCTCCTCCTCTTCAGAAACCTCCTCAGCTGCCATTCTCTGTTGCTCAGCCAGAAGTTGCTGAAGTTCCTCTGTAGACAATTCCTCTGAGTGTTCCTCCACCAGTTCCTCAACATCAGCACTGTCTACCTGCAAGCTTATGGACTCTGCTATAGTGACAATGTCATTGACCACAGGTCAGTTGCAGGCTCAGGCTCCTCTCCTTTGAAGTCTCGCTCTTCTATAATTTTAGGCCACACTTTCTTCCAGGCAGTCTTGTAGGTGAGCTGGAGCATTGTACATGATGAGGACAGTCTTGAGTGGTAAGCCTTTGTCCTCCAGATAGTTTTGCACAGTAGGACAGAAAACCTCCCTTATCCACTCAAGAAAAAGGACTCTTGTCACCCAGGCTTTTCTGTTCGATCTCCACATGACCCCTAACCTATTCTTCATGACATTCTGTTTTCTGAACACTCTAGGGGTCTCAGAATGATAAACCAAGATACATTGGCACATAGCAATAAGGTTAGCCTATCCTTCATTGGCTTATGGCCTGGCATTTTCTTTTCTTCCTGGGTAATGTATGTTCTCTTGGGCATTTTCTTCCAGAATAGTCCAGTTTCATCACAGTTGAAAACTTGCTGACAGGAAAAGCCATTTCTCTGTGTCATTGCTTCGAAGTGGGGTATGTAGTTTTCAGCAGTCATTTTATCTGAACTGGCAGCTTCACCATGCCTAGCTACGCTATGAACCCCAGTCCTTGCTTTAAAATTGTGAAACCACCCCTTACTGGCACGAAATATTTCACCATGTTCACTTGGTAATGCCTTATCCTTTACGATATCTGCATTTATAGCCCTAGCTTTTTCACAGATTAGACATTCAGATAGGCAATCACCTGCCATCTGTGATGGAGAAGGTACAGAGAAGGGCTACCAAAATGATAAGGGGAATGGAACAGCTCCCCTATGAGGAAAGACTAAAGAGGTTAGGACTTTTCAGCTTGGAGAAGAGACGGCTGAGGGGGGATATGATAGAGATGTTTAAAATCATGAGAGGTCTAGAATGGGTAGATGTGAATCGGTTATTTACTCTTTCGGATAATAGAAAGACTAGGGGGCACTCCATGAAGTTAGCATGGGGCACATTTAAAACTAATCGGAGAAAGTTCTTTTTTACTCAACGCACAATTAAACTCTGGAATTTGTTGCCAGAGGATGTGGTTAGTGCAGTTAGTATAGCTGTGTTTAAAAAAGGATTGGATAAGTTCTTGGAGGGGAAGTCCATTACCTGCTATTAAGTTCACTTAGAGAATAGCCACTGCCATTAGCAATGGTAACATGGAATAAACTTAGTTTTTGGGTACTTGCTAGGTTCTTATGGCCTGGATTGGCCACTGTTGGAAACAGGATGCTGGGCTTGATGGACCCTTGGTCTGACCCAATATGACATTTTCTTATGTTCTTATGTTCTTATTTATCCACACTAGCAATAGGCTTTCTACCTCATCTATCAATGTTGATCGTTGCTAATTTGAGTGACACCTCTAGCCATACTAACTTCCTTGTACAAATCTTTTCTTTGTAAGATTGTGGAAATGGTGGATTTTGACATGCTGTATATGAGAGTGAGATCGGTCACTCGAACGCCACTCTCAAATTTCTGCACAATTTCCTTCTTCTACAATAGTTATTGCTTTCTTTATCTTTGGGGCCATTTTTAATACTTCTTTGGTGTTCTGCAGGGAGAAGAAATAAAAAAAAATAAGAAATCTAGAAAGGTGTACAACCAAAAACAATACCAACCCCAGATACTCTTTTTCCCCTCCCCACCACTTACGAGAACATCTATGGCCCTCCAGAAACTCTTCTGTACCTTGCCATCTGAGTGCTGTCCCCAATGCTGTTCCCCGATGCTGTCCCCAATGCTGTTCCCCGATACTGTTCACCGATGCTGTCCCCGATGCTGTTGTTTGCATTTCCATGCCGGGTCTGCCCACTTGCAACACTAGCCATCCAAACTCTGTTTAAATCCTGCCTTCCAAGACCAAAAAAATGCAATAGGCAGTAACAACGGGCCAATTACAACCAGTCCGCAAAAAAATAAAAACTGCATGCATGCATGTGGCACGGGTCGTAACTCGGATTTTGGTCATAACTCGAAACCGAAAATTGTGGTCATAACTCAAAATTTGTTCAGAATCTGAAACCTTGAATGTTGGTCGTAACCCGAGTTGGTCGTAACCCAAGCCATTCGTAACCCGAAGGCCCACTGTAGTCAGAGTAAATCTTTCCAAAAGTATTCCATAGGGCACTCCATAGAATTAGTGTCCCAGGCACTCAGCCTCTCCCCATCATCATTCCAAGCTTTTCCAGTAGTATACAAGTTACATTCCACACAGTACATGTCTCCCACCTTCACACCCTAGGTGCTCTTTCTCTTCCATATCTCAACCCATTCCAGACCACAGGGACAAAAATACCACTCCCAGATTTCTCTTTTCCAAACCACCCATAGGGGAATGAAATCCCCCTTTATAATGTACTCACAACTCCCTCTTCACTCAATCTTTCTGCATTTATCTTTCTCCTCCTTCACTCCAGTTTCGTGCAGGTCTTTCCCGGTATCCTTCAAGCCCTGAGCTTTTCCTGGACCACGCTTCTAGGCCTTTTTTCCTCAAGGGGAGGAAGCGTCTCTTCTCTACCTTCAGCTCCTGGGCATTTCCTCATTGGGATGAAAGCCTTTTTCTACTTCATGGCCACAGGCATTCTGCTTTGAGGGGAAGAACCCCTGCGGGGCCCCACTCCATACTGGGGTGATCCCCAGGCCACCAGCCCACAGGCTAGCTACTCCAAGCCACTAAATCCTGGCAGTCTCTCTCGCACCAACTCCAACCTGGGAAAAGGCAAAAAGGGCCCCCTGCCAAATCTTCCTAATTCTTCTTCCACCAATCACATAAACCCAACACACCACCCATCATTCACAAATAAGAACATCATATAAACCTCCCCACAATAAATGCCATCCTGTAGTCATTCAGTGGTACTACACCTTTAACAAGTAAAACATTTTTAGAATACCTGCAACCAATGAAAATCCAAAGGTTTCCCCACCCAAAATGGACTATTACAACTCCCTATTGTTAGGTGTTTTGGCATATGCAACTAGGACACTGCAGATGGGGCAGAGCAGTTCAGCCAGGATATTAACAGGCACTAATTTGCGTGAACATATCACCCCAGTTTTATAATCTTTACACTGGCTGCCAATTGAGTAGCATATCAAATAGATCTAAATACTGATGCAAAAATTAACAACATGGCACTACTTCAGTCATCCAATGTTGGCCTCCTAGAAGTTCCCTCTTTCAAACAGTCCATCGTGATGAAGCCAGGGAACAAGCTTTTTTGGCCATGGGTCCAACACTATGCAAAAAATCCCTGAACATGTCAGATCCATTACAACTATGACTGCCTTTTAAAAAGCTCTAAAAACATTTGTTTTAAGCTGGCTTTTGGTGTGGATACAGGGATCTAGATCATAAGGCAAGGAAAGCTGTATTCTAGATATCTGTTTCACTGGTTAGTTTGACCCTTTTTGGTTTATAGCAAAGTTGTCACTTATCCAGATAAGTTTTAAATAGCGCTACTTAGCTAGATAAGTAAGATAGTCAGATAAGTCTTCAAACCCTAGTTATCTTACTTATCTGGCTAAATAGCGCTTTTCTTTTACTTATCCAGCAACTTACTTAGCTGGATAAGTTGCCACAGCACTACTTAGCTGGACTTTTGCCACCACTTAAAATACATGCCTTGTATTTTTTGATATGCAAACATTTTGCTGGTTAGATTTACACATATTTTATATAGTGTGTGCGCATTTGTGTGCACAATATAAGATACACGAGCATGTGTGTGCGTGTCCATATAGCTGTGTATATGGGTGCACTTGCGCATGTTTTAAAATTATCCTTCCTATATCCTAAATTTAATTCTACATATAACCACCTATTTTAGTTCTTCTCAGTCATAGTCTTTCTGTTTTTTGCTCAAATGCTCTTACTTTTTTTGTTGTATGTCTTATCTGTTATCTTGACTAGATTGTAAGCTTCAAACAATCGGGGCCAGATTTAAGAATTTGGCACCCATAAGCAGGGTTGAAGAGTGGAAGGTAAGAGACCCTAGAGATTGGAAAGTAATAGACGTTCCTAAACAGTATGTCCATTATGCATCTCTGTAGAGTGCTGTGAACATCTGGTATGCACTACATAAATGATGACAATAATACCAATACCTTTTAAATACTGAAATTCTATTTTAAATGTAGCTCAACAATGCAACATGAAGAATGTTTTGCAGCCCAATTGGTAGATAAAAATGCAGAAATAGTTCAAAAGATGTAGCTGTGTGATTCCTTTCCTGAAGTAAATCTTGTTCATTGATCCTAGGAGCAATTCTCATATATGATTTCCTTTTATAAAGTAAGAATAGATAACAATCACTTAATCAGTAGGCATATTACACATACTGCCAGTAGATTAAAAGAGAGAAAGACATGAAGTATGTGGCCTAAATAAGAACAAGCTAGATTGTCTATATTCTTCTTTCTACCATATATTAAGTACCACAGATAACAGGCCTGTTGATGGTTCTATATATTCAATGTTTTCATAAATGATACAGAACAGGAAATAGAAGGGATGCTATGCTTTTTTGTAGATAACACTAAGATCTACAATATTGTTCACCTTTCAGGGAGAGATGAAAAAATGGGGAGAAATTTAAGAAAACTTGCTAAGTGGTCAAGTGTGAGAATCAACATGTAGGGGCCTATGCAATAAAACCTTAACTAAAAAAAAATTAGCATGCAAGATCTGTAAACTTCAAGGATGCATGAGACAGACACAAAGAAACCTTAGTTGGAAAAAAGTTAAGAGATAGCAGAAGCATTAGCAGCTGGGTCTGTCTGGTACACTGTAAAAACAGAAGTCATAGTGGAAATACAAGCCCTTCATGTAGCTAGGTCTGGCTGGCAGGATATGTGCATCATGTGGGAAAACCATGGGGACCTAGGAGGCTGAATGTTTAGGCAATAGCCATGCTAGTGTTATTAGCTGATTCAGTTTGTGATTGAACAGGGGAGGGGAGAAGAGAGAGTGCAGTGTGTAAAGAAAATAGAGGATCTTACATGCTCATCTATTCAAAAGGGTGAAGTACAAAGGAGAAAGGCATCAACTGTCTTAGATAAGGCTTTATGGCTGGCTGCTGGCATATACCCTTGCCAGTGTGGCAGGAATAACTGGACAGACTGATTGGACCAATTGATTTTTTTCTTTGTATTATGTTAATATGAATTGGAGCAGGTTGCTGATGGCATCTTTCTGGTGGCTGTGCAACTCACACCCAAGATGCTGGATGCACACCCTCCCACAATATCCAGCCAGGAAAGTCTTCGAAGACAAGAAAGACAGCATCAGATGTTGTCTTAGCCAGCCCGGATCATTCCATCCAATTGGCAGCAAGTAGGGAAATCTATCATCCTTGTTTCTGAAGGGCACTGGCATGTAACCAACCCACCCCTTATGAGCATCCTGTAGAATTGGGTCCATGGTCAGCCTTTGCCTCAGTGTTCCCTGTGCAGGCAATCATAAAATACTGGGGGATAGGGACTGTTTCAGCCCTGGCTGAGAATGCAGCCACAGGAAGGACATACTTCTGGAGGGCTTCAAAGTTCTCTGAAAAGAGCTATGTTATCAAACAATAAGAGTTGTTGACCTCAAATAAGTCGTCTCCCAAACTGCTGTCCTGGCTCAAGACTCAGAATGCTTTCAGTGGTCTTTAGACAAACAAATCACATCAGGGACAGTTTCTTTTTTTTTTTTTTTAAGGATGAGATTTAATCCTCCTGCTTTGACATTAGCAGCTATACATTATGTCCCCAGTAAGGTCAGATATCAGGGTATTAACCTATCATATTCAACTGATTTTCAATCTTAACCAATAGGTTGGGAAGGGACCCTCTTTATGTTGCACTGGAGGTGGACCCCTGGCCTGCACCATAAGCCCAATGAAGCAAGACCTAAATATTTATGGGCTAGCGCAGTGGTTCTCAGCCCAGTCCTCAGGACACACCCAGCCTGTCGGCTTTTTAGGTTATCCACAATGAATATTTATAAAATAGATTGTTATGCAATGGAGGCAGTGCATGCAAAAGTATCTCATGCATATTTATTGTGGATTTCCTGAAAATCCGACTGGCTGGGTATGTCCTGAGGACTGAGCTAAGAACCAATGCCCTAGAGAAAGGAAGGAAAAGAGAAATATAATAAAAAAAATTTTTAAAATGCTTTAATGCTCAAGAGGCAAACAAACTAGAGGTGTGCATCCGTTTTCCACGTATTTGTAATCCGCAACTTATTTTTTGCTATCTGTTAAATACGTGGGGAGGCGAAACGCATCGCAACTCCCCACGTATTAAACAGATTTCTGTTTAATTCGGCCTAAATAAAAATTTAAACCCCCCCCCACCCTCCTGACCCCCCCAAGACTCACCAAAACTCCCTGGTGGTCCAGCGGTGGGGTCCGGGAACTCACTCAGACCCTCGGTGCTAGTTTCATCATGGCGCCGATAGCCTTTGTCACAGGGGCTACCGGTGCCATTGGTCAGCCCCTGTCACATGGCCATCGGCGCCATCTTGTGCTCCTACCATGTGACAGGGGCTGACCAATGGCACCGGTAGCCCCTGTGAAATAGTATGGGCAAAGGCGATCGGCGCCATTTTGAGACTCAAAATCGCCGTCCCGCCAATACTCAAAATGGCGCCGATCGCCGTCATAATGAGGGCAAAGGTGATCGGTGCCATTTTGAGTATTGGCGGGACGGCGATTTTGAGTCTCAAAATGGCGCCGATCGCCTTTGCCCTCACTATGACGGCGATCGGCGCCATTTTGAGTATTGGCAGGACGGCGATTTTGAGTCTCAAAATGGCGGCGATCGGTGCCATTTTGAGTATTGGGATCGGACGGCCGGCGTGAAAGGAGGTCGCTCCCGGACCCCCGCTGGACTTTTGGCAAGTCTTGTGGGGGTCAGGAGGCCCCCCCCAAGCTGGCCAAAAGTCCCTGTGGGTCCAACGGGGGTCCCGGAGCGACCTGCCGTCCGACGCCAGGACTCAAAATGGCGCCGATAGCCTTTGCCCATACTATGTCACAGGGGCTACCGGTGCCATTGGTCAGCCCCTGTCACATGGTAGGAGCACAAGATGGCGCTGATGGCCATGTGACAGGGGCTGACCAATGGCACCGGTAGCCCCTGTGACAAAGGCTATCGGCGCTGTGATGAAACTAGCACCGAGGGTCTGAGTGAGTTCCCGGACCCCACCGCTGGACCACCAGGGAGTTTTGGTAAGTTTTGGGGGGGTCAGGAGGGTGGGGGGGTTGTAGTTAATTTAGTAGTAACGTATTTACAGATCGACAACTTATTGAATTCTCCATACTTCCGCATGAAACGGAATTGACCCCCCACGAATACGGATCACGTACGCAACGAAAACCTTTTGCCTGCACATCCCTAAAACAAACTTTTTACATGAAAAGGACATTCTAGAACAAGGACTCATGACTCAAGTCAGGGATGGTATCCTTAGCAGTGCTACAAGAAAGAATAGGTTCAAACAAAGGAGGTTGAAACAGCCACCCGGGGCAGTGGTGGAGGCAAAAATATATATTGGAATTCAAGGCAGCATTGGACAAGCACAGAAAACATTTGGTGGTAGGAAATTCAAAGTATTGCAATAAGGAAAATAAAACAGACTAAAGCCGGCTGGACTTAATCTATATATTTCTATAAAATGGATTTATTTATATAGGGTTCAGTTCATCCAAATTTGAGACTTAGAAACATTAAAAACTATAGATATTTGGCGAGTTTGACAAATAAAAGCAATCACATCCTATGCTTAAAAATGTGACTTTGAAGACCTGTAGATCTTAGGAAAATTGAATATACCCTTACTTACAGATTCATTGTGTGCTTGCAGCAAAACACAAGATCAGAATACCCCAGGCCCCTTCCTTACTTGAACATGGCCAGTATTCCCCCCCCACCCAACCCAAGAACATCCCCGCTGGGTGAGACCCGCTGCCCTGAACATAAAACCCTGGCAGGTTTTGTTACCACAGTGCATACTCATTGTCAAGCTCTGAGTCAGCAAACAGTAGATTCCAGAAAAGCAGTGTTTATTATATGCCCAGCAGAGGCAATGCAGCAAAGAGCAAAGACAATAGTTGCAATAATAAAGCAATGCCATACTGCTCTCGCTCTCTCTCTCTCTCTCTCTCTCTCTCTCTCTCTCTCTGTTGTCACAAAAGTCCGGAAAAGCAACACAGCTCTGTTTCTTCTGAAAGTTCCAGGGGTTGGAGGGATGGGGATTGGGAAGAGAGGAATTGGGAATGAAAGACTCTCTTTCTCGGTCTGTTAATTATACCCTTTCTGTCTATGCATCTGAAACCATGTTGTGAGAAATGCAAGCGGTTTTCACAAACACAGTCCAGGCTTTCTCTTGCAATTCTACCTCACCACAGATCCTACACACCTGCTGTTTACTCCTGCTCTCATAGTAGTTCACAGTCACATGATGTGTGTTAGTGTGAGAACTAGTCCATTAAGTCCTAAACATATCCTTAGCCAGAGTTATTAAACTCAGGCTAAGTAATTCCATTACAACCTTTCATGCAAGATTTTAGACGAGCCCATTCTTGGAATTGTATATTACATTATACACCTCATTTCAATACACATGACACTCATTGTACCTTTTCCAAAAAGAATTGCACTCCTGATGTCACCAATATCTAGAACCTGTTGTGGAGGTGGACCTTGGCCCGAGGTGGTGTTGGAGCCAACTATGAGGGAAACCCCCATGGGTCCCCACCGTCGGGAGGCGATGCCAAGCAGGAAACAGAGGCCAACTGGAGCTTCGCCAATACCAGCCCTCGTTCCCTGCAGGTTGAGCCCTTGGGTACTGGAGCCGGCTGGACTTAGGCGGGCCCTCGCATGGTTGATCCTGGAGAGAGTGTCCAGAGGCAGGATGTCAGGAAGCAGCGGAGACGGAGGGTCCCAGAAGGGAGAGGGAAGATCCGAAGTCTGGAACAGACAAGAGTCAGGTCCAAACAGAGAGTCGAGGCAGGCAGCTGGAGACACAGTCAGGTCCAAGCAAGAGTCAGGGCAGGCGGCTGGAGACAAGGTCAGGTCCAAGCAAGAGTCAGGGCAGGTGGCTGGAGACAAGGTCATGTCCGAGCAAGAGGTCAAAACCAAGGAGATCAGTCCAAAGGAAAGGAGGAACTGGAACTGGAACTGGATCAGATATTTGGAACAGGAGCTGGAGCAGGAACAGGTACTGCAACAGGAACTGGAACTGAAGCAGGTACTTGGCTAGAACAGGAACAGGTACTGGAACAGGAACTGGAACTGGAGAAGCAACGAAGTGCACGACAGGAAAGCGTGGAGACCTGTTGCCAAGGCAGGATCTAAACATCTGAGCCTGCCTTATATAGGGAAGCTGGTTGGCATCATCATCCAGGGCCGTGGGAAGCTTTCCTGCCATGGCCCCTTTAAAGTCCAGAGAGGCACGCGTGCCTAGGGCAACAGGCCAAAGACGAAGAAATGGTGGCATCTTCCTGTGGTGCACATGGGGAAACCCGACCAGGTATGGAGGAGGCCGCAACAGCACCGAAGGGACCTGGGAACAAAAAGAGGACATGAGCGCGTAGGCGGCTGCCTACCGCTGCCAGAGAGGTCGGGCCAGTTCCGGGGCCCCAGTGTCAGGGGTGAGTAGGGCTGGTCACGGGCCTGTCGCGGCCGGGAAGCACAACAGAACCAGGTGGGGGAAACACACTAAACATGCTTTATCTGTTATATCAGCTCAAAATAATAGTAAGTGGCCAAATATGCTTATCTGCACTTTACCATTTGGCCTCATTTAAATATGTTCCAAGCTCTCATTCAATAGGAATTATTAAGGGGGGGAGGAAGAATTAATGAAATACTGAAATCTTTCAGTCTTGGTAGGAAAAATCACTGTCAGAAACAGAATGAACTTAAATATAATGCTAAAAAAGAGTTAAGGAGTGCCAACATGTATCTGAAATTTTTAAAAATAAAACTTCAAGCCCTTCTGCATACTTTGCCTTGCACTGATTCCCCTATCAGCAACACTTCCCCCTAATAATTCCTTTATAAACAACACAGTCAAGCATTCCACAACTACCAATCATCATAACTCTAGCAGCTGGAGTGCTCCTTCCCCCCCCCACCCAAGCAAATGAACAGAGAAAACAATGCCTGCAAAGGAAACCCCCCTGGCTCGCCTATGTGGCCTATCCCTCCAGTCTGTCTGCTGCGACCAACCCCCAACAAGGATTAGCTCTCACTGTAAGCAATGGATGTTGGAATGAAGAAGAGGCCAGGGGAAAGGTCCAGTGCCACATTAACCTCCACTCCTTAGACATTTGATGACCTGGGAGCTTACCTTCTTTACTGCTTTTGCAGTGTTGAAAGACGAGAAACGTTGCTAAATTTTTATTGGGATGTTAGAAGACAGGGTAAAATAAAAGGGTTTGTTGCTGCTAGCTCTCCTGCTTTCCCTAAATCTTAAAAAAAAAGTTTTCAAATTGTTAGAATCGTACCTCTGGAAAGTGATGAGAGCCTTACAGGTGCGGCAATATTGTGATCTGGACTTGTACCAGCTCTGAGCAAGAATACAAGCATTCACGTTTGAGGGCTGGCAGCGCTGAAAAGGCATTTATGGCCATGTCTGTGAGCAAAGCAAAGAACATTAAGGGGACCATTTTCAAACAGCTTGCCTAAGTACAAAGTCTGCTGGACATACCTAATATTCAAAGGCAAAATATGCATGCATTTTCCCTTTGAAAATTGCTCACAACAAGGAAAAACTCACAGACTTTGGGGTAGATCTTAAAAACATACGCGCGCACGTACTTTTGTTCGCGCACCAGGCGCGAACAAAAGTACGCTGGATGTTATAAGATACGCGCGTAGCCGTGCTTATCTTATAAAATCCAGGGTCGGCGCGCGCGAGGGGGTGCACATTTGTGCAACCTGCGTGCGCCGAGCCCAGCGTGCGCTGCCTGTTCCCTCCGAGGCCGCTCCGATTTCGGAGCGGCCTCGGAGGGAACTTTCCTTTGCCCTCCCCCCACCTTCCCCTCCCTTCCCCTACCTAACCCACCCCCTTGGCCCTATCTAAACCCCCCCCCCTTACCTTTGTTGCACGATTTACGCCTGCTAAAAGCAGACGTAAATCTGCGCGCGCCAGCGAGCTGCTGGCGCACCATCACCCGACCCTGGGGCTGGTCCGGAGGCCTCAACCACGCCCCCAGGCTGGCACCACACCCCTGGGCCCGCTCCCACAACGCCGCGTCACGTCCCCGAAACGCCGCGTCATTCCGCAACGCCCCCCCGACATGCCCCTTTTACGAAGCCCCGGGACTTACGCGCGTCCCGGGGCTCTGCGCGCGCCGGCGGCCTATGCAAAATAGGCGCGCCGGCACGCGCAGGGCATTTAAAATCCGCCCCTTTGTCTGCTTTTCATGTGGGCATTGTTTTGCTGGAAAATCCAATCTATGCAATTTTCCAACTTCACCCTAAACATAGCCCTGGGGAACACCTCCCCTTAATCCAGCTAACACAGGCACTTTGGGACACCGTAGATACTTTTAGCTGGATTAACAGGCGATTGGACGCGTGTTTTCGACGCGCTAGCTTTAACCCTTATTCAGTAAGGGATAATAGTGCGACGAAAACGCGCGTCCAATCCCCCCGAACCTAATAGCGCCCGCAACATGCAAATGCATGTTGATGGCCCCATTAGATAATAGGTATTCCCGCAGGATTCAGAAAGCAAAATGTGCAGCCAAGCCGCACATTTTACTTTCAGAAATTAGCGCCTACCCAAAGGTAGGCATTAATTTCTCCAGGCGATATTAAGTCGGAGGTCCCGAAAGTTAAAAAAAGTTAAAAAAAAAATAAAATAAAATTTGAAATTGGCCCGCGGCTCGCGGGTTGAAAACTGGACGCTCAAGTTTACCGGCATCTGGTTTCCGAACCCGTGGCTGTCAATGGTTTGAGAACCGATGCCGGCAAAATTGAGCGTCGGCTGTCAAACTCGCTGACAGCCGCCGCTCCTGTCCAAAAAGATATGCTAGGGACGCGCTAGTGTCCCTAGCGCCTCTTTTTGCCACGTGCCCTCATTTGAATACAGAATAGTGCGCACAGGAGAATGGCCTGTGCGCGCGCAGGGAGAGCGGGCGTTTGCGATTTTTACTGTATCGGCCCATAAGTGAGAAAAACTTTCAGATAGCCAATTTACCTGGGTATATGACTTTGCAAATTGTCCTCTAATGGAGTATCTATGATGGCTCCTGCACCTGCAGGTCTAAACGCTTTTTTAAGGCTATGACAAATAGTTTTGGGATAAATATTTAGGGAATATCTCCTTTTATGACAGTCGTTATTTGGACAAATGCTGTTCAAACTCCAGAGGCCAAAATGATTGGGTGTAAATTGAACCGGCAGCACAGATCATTCAAAAATGATAAGATGAAGATGATAAAAGCTCTTCTGGATGAGGAGTGATATCTTACAAGCAGTCATGCTCTATGGCTGGCAGCTCTGATGTAGCTTTGCAATGTGGACAGGAATAACTGTGCAGATTGCATAGGTAGGTTGCTGATTATTTTTTCTGTCATCTACTATATTACTATACAAATTTAGTCCAGTTCTATCTAGTCCCATCACTTTATTTGAAATATATAATTTGCTCTCAGGTTCTTTATAACACTGTGACTAGAATAAAGCTCCCACTTGCATAAATGTTTGTTTTTTTTTATTTGATTTGATTTGATTTGATTTATATTCCACCTTTTAGACATTTCAAAGTGAATTACATTCAAGTACTGTAGGTATCTTGGTAGTAACAGTGAGGATTTTAGTTTAGTTTTGTTTGGGTTTTTTTTGCTTTCTCTTCTAGTTTCAGAGACCTTAAAACTCTCACCAGGATTCAGAAGAACAGCTGTGAGGAGTGCAGACTGCTTCCACACCCCATTCACATAAGGAATGGCATCTCTAATGACTTCTGTGGCAGACAGGCTTACCACAGGATGAAAAGTATTTTGAAAATAATTAACTGCTTACATGCTCTTCCATCCCTGATGAGTTACTGAATTTTTTGTTTTCTCTGTGTCCACACTATAGCTCAGCCTGAAAATAATTTCAAGGAGTTTAATACTTTCTGTTTTGTACAGTGATTTAATTAGAATTTCAGAGGGAATCCCAAGTGCTTACCATGTTTTATTTATAATATTCTGCCAAAGTCTGTATTAGAATAATGTAATCATTTAATTAGGCTTTTTTTTATATGAAGAAATGAATTGTCTAAATAGATGTAACATAAAAGCTGTGAGTGGTGTCCAGCAATTGAATTGGTCTCACCTGGGGACATAAACATTTTAACATGCAAACCAAATAGTACTGGTTGTGTTGGCAATAAAACAAGATCCCTGCAGTTATTACAAATCAGTCTTTCCTAGTATGTCAAATTCAATTCCCTACTGACCCTCAGTGTACCTCTGTTATTGGTCTTATTTTTTTACCTTATTTATTATATGCATGAAATGGGGAAGTAGTAGAAAAGAGTTTCCAGGTGAAGTAGCACTGAGCCAGGACCCGCAGAGCGGGAAGTGCCAAGGCAGGAACCCGGATAGAGAAATGCAGAGATCAGAAGACAGGAACAGCTGGTCCGAGGAAAGGAACTGGCACCAAAAGGAAACAAGGAACTCGTTGCCAAGTCGGTTAGTGGTGGCTAGAGGTGAGGCTTAAATATCCCGGGCCAGTGATGTCATCAGCCGAGGACGAGCCTGGAGTTCCCGCCATTGGCTCTTAAAGGGAGGACAGGTGGTGCACGTGCGCCTAGAGAAGTCCAGGATCAGAACGCTGGTTGGCGGTATCTCAGCTGCCACGTGGAGTGCAGGAAGCCAGAAGGAACTCGGCGGAGCGACTGGCGACTGCCACGAGAGTATCGGGGTAGAGAACCAAGCATGACATGATGTAAGTTGGGCATGCCACAGGCGGCCGCGGCCAGTGGGCATAACAGCTTCTACATGCTATGGATGGAATAGATGAGGTAGAAGATGTGGGAGTAGATTTGCTTGATGGAGCAGGCTGGAGTCTGACCTTGCAGTGATTAGTCTGTCCATTGAGCTTTTCAAACATTCAGAAACTTAAGCCAATACAGGAATCTGGGCTTGGATGGCCTTTTTCACATCTCCAGTTCTTTAACTTGCAATGCAGAGCTTTTTCCTGACTGATTTGAGACCCTCACCCAAACATTGCTGCTCTAATATGACAGGATTCCTTTAGAAAGAGTATTGGTTTGTTCCTGAGCCCTCCTAATGCAGGCCTGTCAGAATCCAGCCAGCATCCATGAAGGATGCCAATGACATCACTGGACCTGTGCTAGAGCTGATCACGGCATCTTCTGATCTCATATCACCTCTACAGACTCTCTTGGCTACATGTCATTTGAGGATAGTCAGTCATCTTCAGCATCATTGGCCAAGCTCCAGCATGAAGACTTCACTTCCCCGGGTCTATTTGTGTCACTTTTTAGAACTGTGAGCATGATGGGTATTGGTCCAGTGCATGCAGCAATTTGTGGGGGGGATTTCTTAAACCCATTATAGCTTGGCAAAGAAACGGAGATTAGTTAATTGTCTTGCACATGCATTCATTTAGCTTTCATCAGAAAAGTCTGTTTCATCTACATCAGGACTCTACCCTCCAACTCCCCTGCACTGAAATCCAGCAAGTGACCAAGTGTTCACAAGGATCCTGGCCCAACATTATCCCTAATCCTCTCAAATGGTCTTGCACTCACTAGACTCCCAGCGCAGGCTAAAACTATTCCATCTGCTACTCCTGTACACTCCTATAACCTCAATAGACAAATCAGGGCCTGTAAGACAATCCTGAAAGAATGGTAGTGGACTTGCTGTGTGTTCCTAACTGGTGTTTTTGTAATGCAAGTGTCTCACCGGCTTGCCCTTTATGTTCCGTGGATACTGTCCATGGACTCAGCAAGGCTGCCCATGACATCTAGATACTGCAACTTGAGCCAATATTACTTTTATACAGTTTTAAAGAAAGGTGAAAAAGCCAAGAGGAAAAGAGAACTGAGAGCTCTCATCTTAGTGAGTCCACTCTAATTTCGGTAGTGACCACACCCTATTTAACCACAGATGCTATCAAACATCATAAACCACAAAGAACTCTGAGATCACAAAATAAAGGTTTCCTCTCTATCCCAACAATACAAACCTCTCACTTGTCCTGAACTATGGAACTCTATGCTGGAAGAACAACAGACAAAAAAAAAGTCAAACAAGACCTGAAAATCTGGCTCTTCCAAAATGCCTATAGTACAAAATAACCTGTGAGATTACATTATCTCTTAACAAAACAATCTGATGCCTCAGTTCCTAATTATATAATTAACAACCCCCATCAGACCTAATTGGGATATCACTTACACAACACACTCCCCTCTGTCTAGTCACTAATAACTGTGAATGATACTGCTGGAATGATATTGCTGGAATCAATAATTTGTTTAATTTGTGAATGTCAATGCTGTAAACCGTGGTGATCTAGTGATTTTCACATGAAACGACGTATATAAAACCTCTAAATAAATAAATAAATAAATAAATAAATAAATAAATACTCAGTATAGATTTATTAGGTTATGATCCATGCTAGCAACATCGATGAACCACTAAAACTAACATTTTGCTATAAGTACTAAAATTTAATGCATCACTCATTGTGTCATTTTAGTATATATGTAAAAAAAAAGTATACATGCACACTATTAAATTTTTAATATGTGTTTAAATGCATAAGCCCCTAAGTGTGAAATCCTAATAACTGTATTGGTCTTTTCTGTTGGTTCAATAAAGCATGGGACTAATTACAAAAATGATATCAAAGTATTCACAATAGTTCTAACATTCCTTAATTTGCCTCATCTGAAAGATGATACAAAAGTAATGTAACATAGCAGAGTCTAAACTAGGGGCTGGTCTGCAGTTCAGCATCATTGCTGTAGATTGTATTTCCTGGAGATGGTGCTTCAGGCCATGATGGCGTAGCATGATCATATAGCCAGAATAAAAATGATGGCATTAAATGATAAGGAAAATATTCAGAACCTAACTACTTATGACGATAATAATGAGTCTTCCTGTGGAGCTCATATTCCTGTGGATAAAAAGCATCCACAGAACTGCAAGTTCATTTCTAAAGGGAAATTCCTGGCACAGTTTATTTTTGAAAATCCTGCCACCATGTGGAACATAGGTACAAAGTGCCCACATACTTTGTGCCTGATTCAAAAAATTATGCATGGAGATTTGAGCATGCAATTTCAGTATGTAATTTATCTCCCCCCAACCTATCTCTCTGCCTTTTTTAACCAGGTAAAAGTATGCGTGCTATTAATGCCCATGTACTTTTATCCACATGGGGGGGGGAACAATAATCATAATGCATTTTTACATGGGTAAACGTGAATTTTCCCACATGAAAATTTCTGATTATTGTCCCCTATATGTGGGTTCACCTTTAGATACTCCTGCCCTACAAAAAAAAGAAATCGTTCAGTAAAAAAATTTCAGACAGGAAACCATATGATACAGTGACCCTAGGTGGTAGTTTCCACCTGGGCGCCAGGTGCCATCCTCCACACACCCACAGATATCTTCTGCATCAGGATTTGAAAAACTTTATATGGTCATTCCTGATTTGATATATGTCAGCAGAAATCGCCAAGTATTATGCCAGGAAAACATGGTAAGAAGGAAAAAGAAAAATTTAAACCACTCAAGGACAAAATGGCTGCCAGTAAGGAAAAGCTTCACAAGTTTTAACAGAGGGGTTGGCAATAAATGAAATCACGATGGCGGTGACAGCAGCGATTGCGATTTATTTATTTTATTTATTTATTTAAAAACTTTTCTATACCGTCGTTTAGTAATGCACCATCACAACGGTTTACATTTAGGCACGAAATAGGTTTGATTTGTTTTCTAATTTATCCATGCGGTGCCACTATTTTACAGTTACATAGTTCAATAATATACACTAAATGAAAAGTGGGTTGGAGATGCTATTTATGATTATGCCAACAATCATATATGTGCATATTGTTTTTAATTTAATATTTAATTATGAGTAAAATAATAAAATAAACAACTCTGCTTTTTAATAGGTGACTTTCAGCTGTATGTGTTTGTTGTTTATTCAGCGACCTCACTGTGAAATGCTTTTTTGAAGAGCCAAGTTTTTTTTGAAGAGATTTAAATCTTTCATTAGTCTTAGATGCAATTTTAAACCAAATTGATGACATAAAAACTCCCTCACAGACTTTGGGCCAAGAAGAGAGGCAGTTGAAGGATGCATGTCAGTTACTGAAAACGACACGGTGGCTACGGTAAAAATTCAAAAGCTGGAGAAGCTGGTCTCAGTACAGGAAGAGAAAATTGATGAATTAGTAAAAGGTGTTTGCTATAATAATCTAATATTTGTGTGGTTTGGGGTAGAAACTGAAGATTCCCGGCTAACAGAAATAATTGCTACATGGCTGCCTCAAGCACTGGATCTTCCAGAAAGGCTGAATCTCTTAACTGTGGAAAATACATATAGAACTGGAGCCAAAAAAGCTGGTAAAAAAACCGGCCTAGAATAGTAATTGCTCGGCTGCTGAACGTTGTGCAAAAGCAGATCATCATGCAGGCATATCAAAAAAAATAATCTCCAATATATGAATTTTACAGGATTACTCACTCAAAGTTTCAGCACCGAGAAAAGCATTTGTTCCCATTTGTTCTTTGGTCAAAAAACAAACTCGCTTTGCTTTACAATTTCCCACCCATTTAAAAAATCTAGCATGGTGGCGACATGCGAATGAGAGTGTGGAAGCCGCAAAAAGGTTCACAGACGCCCTCTCATAATATTGAGGAGAATGGCAAGCTGTCTCGTTTAATAATTTTATACTCAGTATGAAGCTGCTTATTCACTAACAGGCCAATTTTAAAAGGCCCACGCACGTAAAAATCTGGGGTTACGCACGCGGACAGGCCCGGCATGCGCCATCAGCTGGTGCGCGGAGTCTACTGCTGCTCTGAAGGAGCAGCAAGGTAAATAGCTAAAAATAAAATTATAGCTAGGAAGGGTTAGGGTCAGGGAGGAGAGGGAGGAGAGGGGAAAAGGGTAGGAAGGTTAGGAAGGGATATAGGGAAGGCCCCTCCCAGACCACCCCTAAGAGTAGATTTTAAAAGGAGCGTACTCATGTCCATGTACGCGCGTTTCCCACTTGGAAGTGCCGATTTTATAACATGTGCGTGTTGCCGCACGCATGTTAGAAAATATGATATCCACACACACGTGTGCCCGATTTTATAATCGGTGTGCGCATGTGCTGGCGGATATCTGTCACGCATGCAACGGGGGAGTATTTTTAGAAAATAAGCACGGGCACGCATGTAGGCCTTTCCCAATTCCCTCCCAGTCCACTCCAATTAAGGAGCAGACTAAGAGGGCACTTCCCTAACCCTAACCCTATCTTTCCTCCCTCCCTCCTCCCTGACCACTAATCTAACCCTACCTAGCCCCTAATTTTTTATTTTCATACTTACTGCCGCTCCAGAGAAGAAGTATCTTCCACGCGCCGGTAGCTGGCCGGCGCGCGTTTCCCTGGGATATCGTCTAATGGTGTTGTCCCGGCTCGCCACCCCTAACCCCAGCCCTCCCTGCCCAGACCACGCCTCTTGGGCCACCCCTTTTACTTGGCCCGGCACTTCTGCGCGTAACAGGGGTTACGCGAAAGGCCGGGCCCTTTGTAAAATGCGTGCAGAGTGCGCAGGGCTCGGCCATGCCCATAACCTCCCGATTTTTACGTGCCTGGGCCTTTTAAAATCACCAAAATGAATCATTGTCCACAATTAGGAAACTATAGCTGAATCTACCTGGTTCTTCTTTCCATCCACGAGAAACCATGTCAAGAAAAGCCACACGTGTGTTGCAGCTGCGGAGTAATTCATCAGAGCAGAAGTCAGTCGCAGCAATCTCACCAGAGCTGAGCCACAATGGATATCTAATTTATTCTCTTTACTTTGCAAACTGTAGTCATGACCTTCTTCTGGTATTTCTGTTATGAGTAGCATAATTTTTACTGATTGTATTTTACCTATTATGTTTGAATTGTCACATAAATGTAATTCTATACTGAAGTACAAAGGCCGGATACGTGTGTGTGGGGGGGGGAGACTGCACCCATGTGCATTCTTATTTCTTAAGTGATTTCAATTCTCTCATGGAGGGAGATTTCTTGATGCTGTGGGGAAAGGAGATTAAGAGGGGAGGGAGGAAGGAAAAGAAGGAAGAGAAGGGGAGAAGCAGAAGTGAGGATTTTGGGTTAGGAAACTTCAGAGATGGGTGGGATGGGGTAAGAACTTTTGCTAGATCACACATTACTTTATTTATCACTAAAATGTCTTTCTAAAAGGGGTGATTTGGGGGAATAATGGGGAGATTTCAATAATGCTCCTGAGTCTCTTGGCATTCCACAGATGAAGTAATGTTACTTGGAATGTATCTGGGCTAGGAACATCCATTAAGAACATAAGAACATGCCATACTGGATCAGACCAAGCGTCCATCAAGCCCAGCATCCTGTTTCCAACAGTGGCCAATCCAGGCCATAAGAACCTTGCATGTACCCCAAAACTAAATCAGAATCTGGTAGGGATATGCAGCAGGGAGAGATACGTTCGATTCAGTATTCATATTCATCGGGACCCAAATCCGTTACATCCGTTTTCGGGGGACCTTGATTCGTCCATTAGTTACGTATGGTATTCGTTTCCCATTAAAGTTTAAAAAAAAAAACCCATCCCAACCCTTTAAATTTAATTAACTACAACCCCCCACCCTCCTGAACCCCCCCCCCAAGACTTGCCAAAAGTCCCTAGTGGTCCAGTGGGGGGTCCTGGAGCATTCTCCTGCATTCCAGCCGTTGGCTGCCGGGATTCAAAATGGCACCGATAGTCTTTGCCCTTACTATGTCACAGGGGCTACCGGTGCCATTGGTCAGCCCCTGTCACATGGTAGGAGCACAAGATGGCGCCGGCTGTCCATTGCTCCTACCATGTGACAGGGGTCAACCAATGGCACCGGTAGCCCCTGTGACATAGTAAGGGCAAAGGCTATCGGCGCCATTTTGAATACCAGCAGCCGACAGCCCGAGTGCAGAAGATCGCTCCAGAACCCCCACTGGACCACCAGGGACTTTTGGCAAGTCTTGGGGGGTCAGGAGGGTGGGGGTTTTATTCGTTAGTGATACGTTGCATTCGTGGGGGTTCGCCATACATTTCAGAACCCCACAAATGCAACGAATAGGGACCTATACGCTGCGGATTGCGCATTCATTCAAAACAAATGCACATCCCTAGAATCTGGCAAGTACCCCAAAACTAAGTCCATCCTGGCTGAAGTTCATAGCAGATCGTAGAGTATATCTGCACTGTAAGCCACCACAGACTCCAGCAGCCCGGCCTGAATGGCAGATTCAGCAATGAGGAAACTCCTTGCTAACTCGTAGTAGCAGAGGGTAGGTCGGCTTAAGTACGAAGGCGAGCTGACGTCATCTGGAGGGGACGCACCTGAGGTTCCCGCCATGACATGTACAAAGGAGGTTCTTGAGCGTGCGCGTGCGTGCGCGCCTTAGGTGATTCCAGATCGAAGACGGATGTCTCCAGCGCCCACGCCATCCTGGGGATGCTGGGGAGGTCGGAATTGGCTGGGGGACGCCACCATTCTTCCAATGATTGATGGTGCAAGGAAAAAAGAGATGAGCATGAGAGGTCGCAGCTGTCTGCGACCGGGCGTAACAATCATGAGAGGTCTAGAACAGGTAAATGTGAATTGGTTATTTACTCTTTCAGATATTAGAAAGACTAGGGGGCACTCCATGAAGTTAGCATGTGGCACATTTAAAACTAATCGGAGAAAGTTCTTTTTCACTCAACGCACAATTAAACTCTGGAATTTGTTGCCAGAGGATGAGGTTAGTGCAGTTAGTATAGCTGTGTTTAAAAAAGGATTGGATAAGTTCTTGGAGGAGAAGTCCATTACCTGCTATTGATTAAGTTGACTTAGAAAATAGCCACTGCTATTACTAGCAACAGTAACATGGAATAGGCTTAGTTTTTGGGTACTTGCCAGGTTCTTATGGCCTGGATTGGCCACTGTTGGAAACAGGATGCTGGGCTTGATGGACCCTTGGTCTGATCCAGTATGGCATGTTCTTATGTTCTTATGAATTCTTTGTAGATCGAGAGCGGGTTTAGATTCGAAGGAGAACCCCCTGAAGCAGAGTTGCTATCGAAACATGGCCATGTCGGGGCTGTGATCAAGGTGGACACTTAAGATAAGTTTCAAAAGGTTTTTTGCTCTCTTGACTTTTTTGAAGTAAAAACTTGTGCTGATAACCCGTACCGGGACCTTCATGGTGATGGGACTTATTTTTAAATAAATGAAATCAAAAACAGATAAAAGATGAGAAAATGAAAGTCAAAGAAGAATAAAATAAAATAAAGTAAAAGTGGACCAAAGGGACACACAGCTTGTTGGCATTTTCAAGTTGTATTCATGAAGGTCCTACAAATATAATATTGAAGTAAAATGAAAATATTAAAAATCATCCTGGGGAACATTGTGGTGTTTTTTGAGATATTCTTTATAGTTTCCTCAGATTTCCGAGGGAGTGGGGCTTTTGTTCGATTCCTGGGTACATGGAAGCCATACCTAACATAATGCTGTGCTCCTGACACTCCTGTCCTACTCCTCTCCTCCCTCCTTTTCCCCTCCAGGCTGACCTCTCTCAGCCTTTGTGTTACAGTTTCCTAGTGGGATAATTTCTACCCAGACTGAGGCTGGAAGGGGAGGAATGGAGACAAAGGCAGAAGAATAAAGGAGGGGAAGGCTGACTCAGTGACATTCTTCAAATTGCAAGCAAGCTTTCCTCCCCCTGACCCCTTTAGAAACAAGTTAAAATAAACAAATAATAAATAGAAAATTATTTTCTATGAAAGTAACGTGCACAGTCAGGCCGATGTGATATTGGTGCGGTGAAAACGGGCGCTCATGATTGAGCGCCCGCTCTCCTAATGCATGCCGATCAACCTCTCCGGGGCACCCGATTTAATATTTAAATCGACTGCTGTGGTAAAAAGGAGGCACTAGGAGAGATTGTGTGCCCCTAGCGCCTCCTTGTCAGCAGACGCCCAGGAGAGGTGGCTGTCAGCAGGTTGGGAAAACAGACACTCAATTTTACGAGTGTCTGCTTTCCTATCCTGTGCACAGCCACATATTAGGGAAATGGGTGCTCGTTAATTGAGCGTCCCTTTTCCTAACCTGACCATGGCACACTTTTTTTTTTAAACGTTCTCCTCCTTTTTGTTCCTCCGACTTAATATTGCCATGATATTATGTCAGAGGAAGTACAGAAAAGCAGTATTTTCTGCTTTTCTGTACACTTTTTGGACTGCTCAAAAATGAACGCCTGCTCTAGGCAGGCATTAATTTCTGAGGATAAAAAAATGTACGCGTTGGGCGCACATTTTTTTTTTTTTTGCATTGGGGAGAATAGCTAATAGCTTTATCAACATGTATTTACATGTGATGAGCGCTATTACCTTCGCCGGGGTTGAAAGCGCGTTTTGGATGCGCTAATCCCCTTATAGCATAAGAGGTTGTGGATGCACATCCAAGACGTTTGTCCAACCATGGGTTATCCAGTGCACTCGGTTGAGCGCATTGTATTGCATCCGCCTGAGTGTTAGCTGAGGTTTTTCTATATTCCTGTCTTTATTTGATATTTATTCTGAATGAATAAATGTCAGGTAGTGGTAGAAGTATCCTAGTGAAGAGAATGGTGTTTCTATGACAGCAATTCATCAAGAAGCATGTTCAAAGGTCTGCCATCTAAGGGGAGAGGTAGATCTGAAGGTGTCGATTTGAGGAACAGGGGGCATCACAGATTCATCTGACTAGTAGGTAATTGCTTGGGATGTTCATTCGTTTTGAATAATGGGCAAAATGCAACAAATGAGGCCATTTTTGGTTTGGAGAAATGATCCAAACTGAAAATGAGGCTCAGACAAAAATATCCAAACATTTTAAGGTATTTTCATATTTGTGCTTTAAAAAAAATGGGCCACCAGCAGAACCAGACCTGGGCCTATTCCTGCCCTATTGCTCAGGTCTGGGCTCAGGCCCAGGTCTGGGTCTGATGCCAGGGCCCAGCCTTAAGCCAGGTACTGGCTGCCAAGGCCAAGGCCTAGGTTGATGCTGGGGCCCAGCCCGAGGCAGATACTAGTTGTCAAGGCCCAGGCCTATACCTAGGTCTGATCCTGAGTTCCAGCCCATAACTGGATCCCTGTCACTGAGGTCCAAGCCTAAGTCTAGGTATAAAGCCGAGGTTGGGTTCCATCCCTGAGTCCTGGGCCAGGTTTAGGCCGAGACCCAACACCAAGTCCCAAGGTGAGGCTATGTCTCGATTACCTAGGCTTTGGCATGACACTGGGGCGCAGCTGAGGTTAGGTCTCATTGCCAAGGCCTGGGCCTAACATAGGCCTAGCGCCCAGACTTAGGCTGGGTCCTAGACTCTTAGGCTCAGACCTACACCCAGTTCTGACTTGTCCTTTGCAGGCGACTGAGCCTACGACTAGGCTTAGGCCGCTATTGACTTTAATATAAAATGTAAAAAATGAATGAAACAAAAAAAAATTTTTTTTTTCATTTCAAATGAACCTAATGATTGACTGTGACATACAAAACAAATTGACAAATCAAAACAAAGTTTTAGACCATGTGCACCTTTAGTAATTGCAGTATCTGAAACCCCAGAATGCTGTAGGGCATGTGCTGGGCACAGCCACGCTGGGGCATGGTCCTTCTTTCTTTAAGATGAGGAAGGGACCTGGATGATTGATTTCACAGGATGTCCGACTAGATATGGCAGATATGGGTTAGAGCAGTTGAGACTGTGTTGTTATCTTTGTGGCAGACAGATGTTGCTTGGATTAGCACTTGTGGCTCAAGTATAGGGAATTAAGGAATGTTTATATGAGCTAATAAAGCTGCAGCCTATTATTATTCAACAGTGTGTATGTCTGCTTATTATACTGACGTGCTGGAGATCTTGACAGTGATTAGGAACCAGGTTGGTCATGGCTGCCTATGTTAGTTCATATTATTGAAGTTTTATTTGTTCATATATTTGTTCTCTCTCATCTCTGCTTCTTTTATACTATGAGCTCAATTCACCTAAATCCATTATAGCCTTCATAGGGCAACTATTTGAAAAAAAAAAACTGTCATAAAGCCAATATTCAGGCAGCATTAGGAAATAAAAAAGAAAATATTCATTGTGACCTGAAAACCACAGCCATTCATACATGCCTATTATTCACATCGGAGTGTCTTTGGACCCAAATAGATTTATTCCTATTCGAGGCAGGCATGTCTGGGTTGGAGCACAGCATGAGGTGCATAGTACTTATTACTTGCTATGTGAAAGATGTGGACACTTTTACAACTTTTTTTTACATTTGCAAAGAAACAGATAAACTAGCTGCAACAAAACCTCTTCTTTAACTCTGTCAGAAAATAGTTTTGCCTGTAATTAAACACTGCATGAACTTTTTTATATACAAAAGATACCTTTCAAGAGCCAATGATTCTTTTCTTACTGTGTCATATCCTAACCACTACAATAGTCTGTACTACAATCCTGGCATCTCTCTTATCCTACGCTAAGCTTCTTTTTAATTTCAAACACAGACACACAGCATAGAAAAGAACAAGTACTTAAAATCTCTTTTTAACCCTGCCTAACCACCTACAGCTCCCATCTTTACAATTTCTTCCCAGGTCTACAAAACAAGCAAAAAAAGCAAATGATCAAAAGTGAGGTTGAAAGAGGAAACAGCAGTACCCCAAGGAATTTCTGAAGGATAAAGAGTGTTCAAAAAAATAATTTTCCTTGTCACCCAAATTAGTAGTAGTCAAGATGGATATAAATAGTAATGTTTTTCTTGTATATACTTTTGGGGAAACTATTGTGTAAATCTTGAAATGTAAAAACAATTATGTCATGTACAGTTCAGGTATCATATACTCTGTATATTCTAATTACATTACTTTTTACCTCAACTCTCATGAAAGAAAAAGCACCAGATTTGTTATCTTTCTCAAAAAACAACCAATCAGATGATGATTGTTGGAAGGCAGAAACATATATCTATTGTGCTGTAATTACCCATCTTCTCATTGAAGAACTCAGGAGATCTTATCTTCTCTAATTTGCATGAAATGTGTTTCATTTGTGCTAAAATAAAAAAAAAATAAAATAAAAAAAAAATATATATATATATACATACAAACAAGAGTTACTGTTTGCTGGAATGATTAATATTAATATTTGGTTTGAGGCTTTTGCATTATATTATCCTTCAAGTAAATTCATATTTCTCTAAAATTAATAACAAAACAGAACCTTATTAAACTCGTGTCTGTTTACTTCATTTCTTATGCGTGGCAGTAGCCCAGCTATGGGATTTTCATCCCCAATGCTGTGTTGTTGACAGTGCCTCCATACTTTGTGACAGTAGCTCATGAAGCACAATAAAAGATAGGCAATGTGTTCCCAGCTAGCAGTTTTCCTTGGTTATCTTCTAGAAAATTCAATTTCACCCATTAAATAGCATATTGTCAACCTTCACAAAAGGTTATTGCATCAATTAAACAACTGCACAAATTATACAATTTAAGACTCTAAAATATGTTTAGTTGAATGGTCTTGTGCAATGTGAAAATTTGGTTAGGCTGATATTGAGAAATTCAGCTTTGCATTTATCCTTCCTGATTTTACCTCCTCCATGTATGAAATTGGCTTTTTTAAATCTAACTCACTCCAACTGTGTCTCATCTATACACCCCCAGGTCTCCTCGAGAAAGACTCATCCCCACTTATTGAATTTTTTGCAAACTCCCTATCCTCTGACATACCCACAATTCTACTAGGAGACTTTAACTTACACGTGGATACCTCCCCACAATCCCCAGCATGTGAAGCATTCCTCTCCTCCCTTGAAGCTATGGGCTTCCAACAAATCGTGAACTCGCCCACACACAAAGCAGGTCACACACTTGATCTGATCTTTGTCAACTCCCACGTTAGCATAAGCAATCCCCCTTCATGCATTGCAGTACCCTGGTCCGACCACTCCTTGATTCAGACAAAACTCTCACTCCTGCAAATGTCCCCCACCACGCCACAACAGCCCATTTCATTTAAATTTCGCAAACCATGCGATATTGATACCATCTCACAAGCATGCGCTGACTTAGACAGCCAAATCGACGTCTCATCCCCAAACAATGCCTTCTCTACCTGGCTCAACCTTACCCTCAGCATTGCTGACAAACATTGCCCGCTTACAACAAAAATTATCAACCCTAACTGTAGAAACAGAAAACCATGGTACACACCTGATCTCAGGAATCTCAAAATCCAACTCAGGACAGCTGAGAGGTTATGGCGCAAAGACCAATCCCCTGCAAATAAAACCTTATACTACCAAACAATGCATGAATATAGAAATTCTATCCTCCATGCTAAACGTAATTACTATGCTAAAAAAATACATGGCATGCAAGATAACCCCAAGGCCCTATTCACTATGGTTGTGGACCTCACTTCTCATGCTACCACACAACTCCCAGTTAATCACTCTAAAAATCGCTGCAATGAATTAGCTCAATTTTTCAAAAACAAAGTCTCTTCCATCACTGCACATTTCTCACATAAGAACATCAATATCTGCCTGCCCGCCATCAACTCGACAGCCTCCCTCTCAATTTTTGACTCTTCATCCTCCCTTGAAGTACAAAATATCCTTAAAAAATGAAAACCCTCATCTCATCCTTCCGAAACTATCCCCACTAAACTTCTGCTAGCCATTCCCGAAGTGATTTCCAAACCTCTCTCAAATATCCTTAATTGTTCCTTAGAGCATGGCACGGTCCCTAAATTTCTTAAACAAGCAGTAGTTAAACCACTACTCAAAAAACCTAATCTTGACCCTGACACTTTATCTAATTACAGACCCGTCTCCAACCTACCCCTCCTAGCTAAAGTCCTTGAAAAAATAGTCAACTCATGCCTCTCCGATCACCTGGAACAAAACAATATTCTCCCTTCTACACAGCACGGTTTCAGAAAGCACTTAAGTACTGAAACCCTACTACTCTCCCTACATGACACCCTCATTAAAGGAACTGACTCAGGCTCCTCCTATTTGATTGCCATGCTTGACATCTCAGCGGCATTCGATACAGTCAATCACAATGTCCTCCTCGACATCCTCAGGAGTATCGGGATCACTGGCAATGCCCTATCCTGGATACGATCATATCTCCAGGACCGTCTTTTCATTGTTTTAGTTGATAACAATGAATCGGACCCCATTAGTCTGCCCCAAGGTGTTCCCCAAGGTTCCTCCCTCTCTTCCACCCTCTTTAATATATACATGCTCCCCCTCACTACTCTCCTCACTAACCTCCACATCAAGCATTTCATATATGCGGACGATGTGCAACTCATTTTCCCTTTCTCTGACTCTCTTCAAACTGCTCTTCTTAAATGGGAATCCTGTCTCTCCTCTATCAAAACATTACTAAACGACATGCAACTAGCTCTAAATCCCAGTAAGACTGAACTCTTAATCATATCAAATGGGCCCCCGCTCCCAGACATCCCACCTGCATACTCTTCCACATCTTTCCCATCACACGTTCGCAACCTTGGGGTTCTTATTGATAACCATCTTACTTTCAAACCCTTTATTAAATCCATCATCAAGGAATGCTATTTTAAGCTCCAAACCATAAAAAAACTTAGACCTATGCTACACTTTTCTGATTTCCGCACTGTATTCCAGTCTATCATTTTATCTAAGGTAGACTATTGTAATGCACTCTTGCTAGGCATTCCCGTTACTCATACTAAACCCTTACAACTATTACAAAATGCTGCCGCTAGGATTCTAACTAATTCAAAAAAAAGAGATCATATCACCCCCACACTTATCGAACTTCACTGGCTCCCTATACATTTCCGAATTCGCTATAAAGCCCTTTCTATCATCCACAAAAGTCTGCTGAACTCTAACCTTAACTGGATTAACCCCCCACTCCTCCCCCGTACTTCGAATAGACCAACACGTACAGCCCTCCAAGGAACCCTACGCGCCCAACCTATCAAATCTTTTAAATTATCCTCCACCATAAGCAGAGCTTTCTCTCTCGCTGGCCCATCTATTTGGAACTCCCTGCCCTCTGATATACGCCTGGAAACATACACTCCTACCTTCAAAAAAAAACTGAAAACATGGCTCTTCCAGCAAGCTTACCAGATTTCACCAGCCATTACTTAAACCCCCCTGTTCTACTAAAACTCTTTTTAACTAATAATCCTACTATATGACTAAGGAATTCGACTCTGTGGAATCTGTCTTATGCCCTTCGATTTGGTACTTTTGAATCGGCTATTTATGTCATTATCTATTGTATATAGTTTTGTTCTTATATGTATATAGTGATTATGCTGTATCTATTTATTGACTACATGGACTCTGCCCAGTATAGTCAGCTCTATACCCTTCCAAGTTTTAGCTTCCTTTTTATCAGTTACATGTAAGGGCCCTGCCCAAAAGTTACGCTGTTTTACAATGTTATATGTAAGGGTTTCCGCCCATCTGTTACTGTTTAATTGTAAACCGATGCGATGTGTGAACGGTCATCGGTATAAAAGAGACTTTAAATAAATAAATAAATAAATAAATAAATAAATAATTTTTCATAATAACAATTTCTTTGATATTGATAGTAGGGATGTGCATTTATTTGAAATGAATTGGTATAACATGATGAATGCATGTATTTTTGCTTCATTTGTGGACTCCTGAAATGAATGGAGGTGTTCCATGATTGAAACATACATTTCTGTCTCATTTGTTTGTTTCCCATTAAAGTCTGTGGCACATTAAAGTCTATGGTTTTAATGATCCAAAGTCAAGACAAACCTTTTCCATTGGAAAAAAATCAACAGAACCAGGGGTCACAATTTAAAACTCCAGGGAGGAAGACTCAGAACCAATGTCAGGAAGTATTTCTTCATGGATAGGGTGGTGGATACCTGGAACACCCTTCTGGAGGAAATGGTGAAGACCAAAACTGTGAAGGATTTCAAAGGGGCGTGGGATAAACACTGTGGATCCATAAAGTCTTGAGGATGTGAATGAAGAGAAGAGGCATGGGGGTGGCTTGCGGGAATAACGGCTACTACCTGATGATTAATACCCTTATTCAATAAACATACACAAGGTTAATGCGACTCCAACATTGCTCGATGCTTCAACGGCAAGCGGAAATGTTGGAAAAAGGATTTGCATTCACAAATAAGCATGGGAGTAGCTTGCTTGTTGTGGCGGTTATTACCCCAAACCAAATAAGCCTGATACTTCACTTTCAATGCATATCCAGCGTAGCTCTCTGCTTCAACAGCAGGGGGAAATGAAGAAAAGAGGATTTACATTCAGGCAACTACCAACAAGGACTGAATTGCATAGTCTGGGTAAACAAATAAGTGTGGGAATAGCTTGCTTTTTGAGGCGGTTACTACCCTGAACCAATTAAGCCTGATACATCACTTTGAATACATATACAGCGCAGCTCACTGCTTCAGCAGCAGAGGGGAATGAAGAAAAGAGGATTTATATTCAGACAACAACCAACAAGGACTAAATTGCACTGGCTGGGTAAACAAATAAGTGTGGGAGTAGCTTGCTTATTGCGGCAGTTACTACCCCTAACCAATTAGGCTTGATACTTCACGTTGATGCAGCTCCAGCACTGCTCTCTACATCAATGGTGGGGATGGAAGGAAATTAGTACCAAAAAGTTACCAATAAGGGCCCTGACCTCAGCGGTCAGAGTAACAGATAAGTATGAGAAAAATAAGTGTGAAAGCTTACTGGGCAGACTGGATGGGCCATTTGGTCTTCTTCTGCCGTCATTTCTATGTTTCATTTCTATATATGTATGGCTGTGTACTGTTGGTAATTATATCAACCTTGCCTGTGTGCTTTCATAGCCTTGTCAGAGCCAAGGTAGGACAAGATGGCTAGGAGACTAGTCAGAGGACAAATCATAGTGCAGCATCTTTTTAACTAGCCAGGCATGTCTGGGTTGGAGCACAGCCTGAGGTATGTAGTACTCATTACTTCCTATGTGAGAGATGTTGCTGCTATCTGGATCAAGTGATGCTGACCTATCACCACTGTAAACTATGAGCATGTACAAGAAGCTCTGTATTTCCTGTTAGGGATCAACCTGTGCTGAGAAGCTTTCTCAAAGCTTAAAAATAACCAGAAAAGGTTGGATTTGGCACTGGTAAAGGGCTGTTTCTCATCTTCTCTGTTGCAGTGGTCTCGTTCATTGTGCCAGAAAGACAAGAAGCTTGACACTACTGTTTTTTTTCCTCACTGGGGGAGGGATAGGTAGGAGTGTGGAGATTGCAGCAATGCTAGTTATTTTTTTGTTTATGTCTTGTCTGAATATCTGAGATAGGAGAGAAGAGACAGTAATGCAGTGACAGAAGAAGAGTCTTACCAGGCTGCCAGTCTTTTTGGTTCTGTTTAACAGGTTTTTTTCTGTGTGGAAAAGGAGTCAGTTAACACTGAGTGTACCCAGCACAGCACACATACACTGTATAAGTGCGTGTGACAATTCTCCACACAATTAAGTTGTACTGTGCGTGGAGGTACAATATCAATAAATAAATTCCTTTGTGACATCCAAACTCCCAGTAGGTAGTGTACTTCAAATTTTAACATGTCATTGAGGGAATGAAAGCCTTGGCAAGGATAGAGGATTTCTTGCAGGGCTAGCCTAAGAGCCAGCCTAAGAACAGTGATAAAAAGGCTGTCCTGTCTCTAAATTATAAAGAGACATTTTTTAGCCACAGAAGGGCAGGAAAAGAAGGCAGATCAAGGCAGAATCAATTGAAATATGGAAAACATTTGTCACTTTTCCCTCTTGTTTTGGAGTAGAGGAAACATAAGAACATAAGGCTTGCCAAACTGGGTCAGACCAAGGGTCCATCAAGCCCAATATCCTGATTACAACAGTGACAAAGCCAGATCAAATATACCTGGCAGGATCACAAGAAGGTGGAAGAGCTATCCAAGGCTGGCATTAGCAAGGCAGGGGCAGCAGAAGTACAACGCCCACAACCAGCAGGTATTGCTCTATGGTTACTGTTTCTGAGGCAGTAATGGCAGTATTTTTACCCACTGATTCTGAGGAAGAATCATGACTAGGATTCTCTGTATCAGAACTTGAAGAGCTAGTAGCTGAAGAAAATTTGGATGGGTTAGTAGCATCTTAGTCTCCAGTGCAGTGATGGGGGAGACAGATGACGGTGTAGAGATCAACCCCCAGGAAGAGAAAGTAGTGTAAATAGAGAGCATGAGTGATGCCCCTGTCTTTTTGCTTCAGGGTACACCCTCAACCTCAACCTCAACTCCAGTACAAGCATCAGCCCCCAAGGATTTGTAAAAAAGATTGTGGAAGATATTGATGATCTGAAGGCACGTTTAAAGTGAGGGAAGACTCACGTTTTGCTCAGTGTATTCACTGCAGTAAGGACATCAGCTGAGAGAATCAAGTAGGGCATCTGACAAATGCTATTATTCAGTATCACCTGCAGAAGCAGCACCCACTAGCACTGGCATCAGGGGAGGATGTCAGTAGTAGCCTGGGGATCCTGTTGTGTTCCTCGGCCGTGGCAGACCACGACCGCAGCCCCCTACCTTGCCCACGGTGCTCCCCCACCGCAGGAGCCCCGGGGGAGGGCACTGACTCAGGCCGTCGCTCCGGCGTGGCCCTCGGTTGTGCTCGCCACAGGGGGAGCGTCCAGCAGTGTCTCTCCTCCGCGGGGGAAATCAAAGATGGCCGCCGCCATCCTTAGGCGCGAGGCTGCGCCTCCTTCACAGATTTAAAGGGACCTGATCCCTTTAACCAGCTTCACCTGTTCCTGATCAGCTTGAGCAGGAGAAGTATAAAGGGAGGCTTCCTCTGCTCATTCAGTGACTTGGCAACGTCCTCCAGCGCTGTCTATTCTGCTTGCTTCGGTGAGTTCCTTGAGCTTTGGATCCTTGTTCCTGTTACGTCTTGGTGTTCCCAGTTCCTGACTTCGGATTGGCTTACGGTGATTCTCTGGTGTGTGACTTCGGATTGGCAAGCGGGATTATCTGGTGTGTGACCTCGGACTGGCAAGTGGTGATCTCTCGGTCTGTAACTTCGGACTGGTAAGCGATGACCCTCTGGCACTTGACCTTGGACTCCTTCTGGACTACCGTCTCCAAGAGCCTGCCTAAGTCCCAGCGGTCCGGGTCCCTACGGGCTCCTCCCGGGGGGACCGCGGACTTCCAGGGCGAAACTCCAGTCAGCCCTTGCACCGATACCTTGGCCTCTCTAAGGTCCACCTAAGTCCCAGCGGTCTGGGTCCCTACGGGCTCCTCCTGGGGGGACTGCAGACTTCCAGGGGTGAAGACACAGCTCCTCTTCTCGTCTCTTCATCTGCCTCCGCAGTCGCCTCTGTCTCCAGTGCCGAGGGTCAGCTGGTCTCCTCTTCTGCTCTGCCTCGCCACTCGACGAGAGAACCTACGGATCTTCGGCAAGGTATACCATCCTCCCATTGGCCCAAGGGTTCACAAGCCTGAGCATAACAGATTGCCAAGTCCATGGACCCAGCAGAGGCATCCGTCCACCAGGCCATTCTGGGAATGGCCCAGCGCCTGGTGGACCAGCAAAAAACCTTGGCCGCCCTGGTTTCCTCAGTGCAGAGGTTGAACCAACGTTTCGATGCATTGGGTCCCATGAATCCTACGCTGCCCTCTCCGCCTATGGCTTCTGGGGGTCGGCCGGTAATGTTGGAATTTAAGGGGGTGGGGGATGAGCTCATCACCTCATGGCTACATTTTCTGCATTTTTTTAGTTTGGGGGAGTTAGAGCCACCTCAAGTGGTGGCCTCAGGTTGAGCTGTGGATCAACACTGACCCCTTTTATCGAGCTGTGGAATTTTTTTTTTTTGGTTGGTTGGTTGGCACTTTAAATGTGAAACAGGTCATTGTAATAGGGGAGGGTAGAAATGTGAGGACATGCAAAATATCACGTATATCGCGCAATATCACTACAATAATGCTCTATCACGTGATATACACAGTTTAACACTTGTTATAGTACAACCATAACTTGATGCATCTCCAAGTTAGATTGTAAGCCCTCTGGGGATAGTAAAATACCTACAGTACCTGAAAGTAATTCAATTTGAAGTGCTGAAAAGTAGAATATCTATATAAATAAAAATGTTAAATAGTTTGGACAAAATCGCTAATCTCAGAAACCACTGAACCGATTGCTTTCAAATTTGGACACAACCTTCATTTCGCATACAGGAAGGTTCTTCTGTACTTACATTACAGATATGTCACACCTGTGACAGGTAAAATAGGTTTAAAGATTTTTTCCAGAAAACAGCGACATCTGCTGGACGTAAGCACCATCTGTTACACCTTACACTAACACATGCTACACTAATCATTTCACCAGTCCAGGTCCACGTTTCACTTCCATTTTAACACATTCGAGCACTTTGTTCGCCGGAAGATAACTATTTCCTTTACAGATAAAATACACCCACCACCCTCCTCACACACCCCACACACATGCCAAATTGATTTACTTCCCACAGCCTCCCAACACACACAAAACTACCCTCCTCACACCCCCAACACACATGCCAAATTTATTTACTTCCCGGGCCCTCACAACACACATAAAACCTGACAGAAGTCTGGGAGGCTCCAGCGGGGGGCCAGGACCGGTCCGGGATACATCTCCTGCACTACGGCCGTCGGCTGCCAGCAATCAACATGGCGCCGATGGCCCTTTCCCTTACTATGCCACTCGGGGACACCAATGGCGGCAGTAGCCCATGTGACATAGTAAGGGCAAGGGCCCCTCGGCGCCATTTTCAGGACTGGTGCCATTGCTCCACCCCACTGACATAGTAAGGGCAAAGGGCCATCGGAACCCGTTTCAGTGCTCGCAGCCCATGGACCAACGCCAATACATCGCTCCCGGACCGCTCCTGAACGCCCGCTCCACCGATTGACATTTTTATCAGGTCTTGGGGGGTCTGGAGGGTGGGGGTGGAAATGAATTTATTGCGAACATCTTGGGGAGGGGTCACGAGGGGAGAGCAGGTTTCATTCATTCGGCAACTCTGGGGGGGGGCAGGGGGGTGGGCTACTTTTTTTCGCAGGGCTAGGGGAGGGGGGGCAGGAGAGTGTGGGGTGGTTAGTTTAAGAGAACGTTTCTCATAGGGTTGTTTTTTGGGGGAAGGGGGAGGTTCACACACAAATACATACACTAAACTTGCACGATCTCAGGAATGTACCAAACTAGCCCTCCCCAGACCACAAAACAAATTTGGGAGTGCAAATTTGGTTAGGCACTCCCCTATTTGGCTACGTAATGCACACAGACGCCCAGGGACAGACCACATGTAGCACCAACAATTTTAATTTCCCAGGTCTTGGGGGGGGCAGGAGGGTGGGGGGTTATTATTTGATTTAAAGGGTTGGGATTGGGTTTTTTTTGGGGGGGGAGTGGGGGTTTCCCACAGAAATAGAAAGACAAAAGTTTTCTGATCTGAAGGGTAGGCAGTAGGCAGGGGGAGGTGATAGTGAGGGGAGGGAGAATGAGGGGGGAGGTGAGTGTCAGGGGAGGGAGAATGAGGGGAGAGGTGAGTGTGAGGGGAGAGAGTTGGAGTGGGGATAGGGGCGGGAAGGGGGGGTGAGTGGCCAAGGGGGAGGAGGATGAGTGACTGAGGTAAATGAGCAAGGGGAAGGGGGAGGGAGGGAAAAGAACCTGACTCTGCCACTGCAACGTGTGGTGGGGTACCGCTAGTAAAAAAATAAAATGTTTACACTAATAATAATTTTGCATAATCATTATAATCTTGCTTGATTATTCAACAAAATAAAAAAATGTTTTTGGAATTGTGTATGGAATTGTTTTGAAATGAAATGAATCACATTTTTCTTTTTGCAGATATTGATGTGATTGGTACATGTATTGACTCCTGTCTTTGGTTATTGTTTAAGAATTATTCCTGCATAATAGAAATTTCTTTCATTTAACCTATGGTCTATTTCAGTTTCCTGTTTTGAACTATATGAGCCCAAACATCATCATTTATCCTTAATGGGTTTTCCAACTATTCTGCTAACTCTACTTCCTATGTTGCAGTCTGATACTGCAGGCGAAGTAGTGGACCCTTGGGCCGGCCTACCTCGAGTGATAGGGTAGGCCGGGAGGCGGAGCCAGAGGCTCGAGGTGTTCACCCGGAAACCAGGAACCCCCCAGGAGGAGCCCATAGGGTTCTGGCTCCTTGGGACTTGGGCAATAGAGAGAGTCCAGTGACAGGGGTGAGAGCAAGGAAGTCCAAAGGTACTTGGTAGACCGGAGACCAGATACTGAGGCAGGCGGAGGATAGTAACAGAGTCTCTGTGGCCAGCGGGAACAGGAGCAGGCATAGCCTGAAACAAAGTCTGTGATGAGCAGGAGCTGGAGCACGCTGTAACCTGGAACGGGTTCCGTAGCAAGCAGGAACTGGAGCAAGCTGAAGACTGAAGCAGAACCAGAGACGAGCCGAGATCAGTGGCAGGCAGCAGGCTGGGCAAACAGGAACAAGCCAAGATCAGGGCAGGCAGTAGGCAATGCGTAGTCAGGAACAAACCAGGGTCAGAGGCAGGCAGCAGGCAAAGCGTAGTCAGGAACAAACCAGGGTCAGAGGCAGGCAGCAGGCAAAGCGTAGACAAGGCAATCCAAGGTCAGCGACAGGAACTCGATGAAGACGATGCGCAACTCAGAACTACAAGGCAGTAGTGAACCTCGTTGCAAGGCGATGAGACAGTGTCCGGGCGCCAGTTATATCGCCCTGGGTGCATGACGTCATCATCGCAGGCGGGGCTCGACTTCCGGGTGCTGGACGCACAAAGTGAGCGTACTCGCGCGCGTGTGAGGCCGCGGCGAAACAGGCAGGAAATGGCGGACGCCACGTGGAGCCATCGGCGTCTGGGGATCCTGGGGTCGCGGAGCGCGGCGTCTCCAGCCGCGAAGGTAGGCACTGGTCAGGCACAAGGGAGAGGAAGCGGTGCAGACAGCAACATCCTATATATTCATTGGGACTTCTTTTATTTTTCCCATTCAGCTATACCTATTTCAATCAATTTGTCTGCTTGTGGGGGGTCAGTTCACTTCATATGTAATCTTTTCTGCACCCTACACTCCTCCATTTCAAGATTTCATCTCTATGCAGTTTTCCATTTATTAACGTCTCTTTCTCATTGCTCAATTTTCTGCACTAGCACTGATCTTGCAACTGATTTGTAGATCTGCCTTTAATTCTCATTGGTACTTTCTTGTCAAATATTATTTTACTGACTGCCTTTCATTTGCACTAGGCTTTCTGTATTATATTATTTACCTTATCATCAATCTCTCCATCCTCCTATAAGACCCAGCCAAAGTATTTGACCCTGCCTGTTCTAGGTACAACATGTCCCTCAAGTTTGATTGATTCCTTGTGGCTACTAACAGTTTCAAAAATAGAGGCAACATAGTCTATCATATCTCTACTAATCTGGAGGCTATTACTGACGCTATTTGTTAAAGTTATCTTTTACATTTTCTCTGATTTTAACTAACAGGATCACATCATCTGCAAGCAGTATATAACATAAATTCCTTTTTTAGACTATTTATCGACTGCCATTCCAAAGGGCACGGTGATTTACAAAACAACATTCATTATTTCAGTTAAACAACACATATGAATCATTAAAATGAACAAATAATCACAAATAAAATCTAATTAAAATACATTTTAAAATAATCATAAAATTAAAAAGTGCATAATAATACATAACATTATATATACTCACTAAAAAATACAATCAAAATATACAATAATAATAATAATAGAAATAGAATAACCATATATCCTTCAGTTCTTGATAAAAAAAAATATCTGCCTGGTTAATTATATCCATCATTAACTGAACAATCTGTAAAAGCCAATTTATACAGCCATGTCTTTAAATTCTTTATGAAAATTTTAGCATCAGAAATAATACAAAGATCATCTGGTATTTTATTCCAACAAATTGGGCCCACAACAAATATTGCATGATTCCTTACCTCTTCTAAATGTGCTTGTGGAATACTTGGCACTTCAAATGATCCTTTGTTGGATGATCTCAAATCTCGCTAAGGGATATAGAAGTATAATGCTGCCTCTAACCAAATATTATCCTCTTTGTTTAATATCTTACGGACCATGGTAAAAATTTTATATTGAATCCGGTAACTAATAGGAAGCCAATATAATGTAATACAATGTGATGTTAATAAGATGCAAATGAGATACAAAATATAGTGCAGACAGTAAAGTATATGCATACAATTATGCATGTATATGTGGACAAAAATACCATGCAGACAATAAGGAAGAAACTTAATTACACCTCCCCAAAATGTAGTTCACTTTTTTGACTGAATGTATCTGCGATGCATTTTGCATATTTTAGCATGCTTACTTTTTCACTTCACTCAGTGGCATAGCAAGAGTCTCTGGTGCCCGGGGGCCAATATATTTGTGTTGCCTCCCCTGTGCAGCACCTTCCTTTCCACTACCACTGTCTCCAACATCCATCTTGTAGAAATGCTAAAGGTCACATAAACAGCAGACATTTCAAATAATATTCCCTTCTTGCTTTCTACCTCATGCAGCTGACAAAAAAAAAAAAAAAGCAAAAAGAGTCCTCTGGGCGCCCCCCTGTAGCCCAGTGCCTCCCCAACCCCCTCCCTCGCAATGCCACTGATTGCACTAATAGGTAATGAGCTAGTTTGAATACTTTTACAGCTCATTACCTCATTAGCATCTATTTAGAGTTAACACTTGCAAGCTAGTTTACACACATTTGCAGTGCTGTTAAAATGTGTTAAGTGTTAACTGCCTGTGATCAACATGCAAGCATTTAACATGCTTTAATGCTTGCCATAGCATTAGTGAACTTTAGTACATTGGCTCCAAAGCATCTTCCTTTGTATCCTCTATGAGGGCTTAATCACCAGTGCAATCAGGAAAGAGTTGCAGGCTAATCATTGAAACCCATAGTAACAGGCTACCCCTCAGTTTTCCATACCGAACATAACTGATGCTGTCCCTCCCTTGTGCATATCTTTGAATCAAACATACTTTTCTGGACACCTCTATTCCTTATGCTTCACTAGATAATTTATGAGTGGCACCCTATTGCGGATGCATTGGTGCTGCAAGTAATGGGCGCCCGAGCCACCCAGGAGGGCAGCCGCCCCCTCTTGCACCTATACTTACCACAGGGTGGTGGTCCGTGAGTCCTGCCATGGCGCTAGCAGCATGGCGGCTCGAGGGCACAGGGGACAGCATGATAACAATGGGGTAGATTTTTAAAAAATGCGCGTTCGCGTACTTTTGTTGGCGCACCAGTCGCAAACAAAAGTACGCTGGATTTTAGTAGATACGCGCATAGCCGCGCGTATCTGCTAAAATCCAGGATCGGCGCGCGCAAGGCTGCCGATTTTGGACAGCCGGCGCGCGCCGAGCCGCGCAGCCTGCCTCCGTTCCCTCCGAGGCCGCTCCGAAATCGGAGCGGCCTTGGAGGGAACTCTCTTTCGCCCTCCCCTCACCTTCCCCTCCCTTCCTCTACCTAACCCACCCCCCCGGCCCTATCTAAACCCCCCCCTACCTTTGTCCACGGATTTACGCCTCCCAGAGGGAGACGTAAATCCACACGCGCCAGCGGGCTGCTGGCGCGCCGAGACGCGACCCGGGGGCGGTTCCGGAGGGCGCGGCCATGCCCCCGGACCGCCCCGGGCTGAAACCACGCCCCCGGGGCCCGCCCCCAAAACGCCGCGTCGATCAGCCCCGCCCCCGACAAAAAGCCCCGGGACTTACGTGAGTCCCGGGGCTCTGCGCACGCCAGCGCGCAAGGCCCTGCTCACGTAAATCCGCCCGGATTTACGCGAGCAGGGCTTTTAAAATCCGCCCTAATGAGCACTGGTGAATTATGACGCGGCCCCTCCGGTATCGGGCACAGTGAGGTAATCTGTATGTGACACGGCGACAGACCACACAATTGGTTGAAAGGGGCCGTGTAATGATGTCAGGTGGAAAGCAGGCCAGCGGGAGATTTAAATCTCGATGGCCACCGCAGCACTTCTTCCTCTTCCTCCTCAGTCCACTGAAGTGAATACAGTGATTTCGAGCTGCAAATTCAGCGTGACCCAGCAGTTTCCTCAGATACCAGGTAGCAGAAAACAGCGATGATTGAAGGTTGCACACACGTGGAAGGGATTTGCTCCTGGCTGGCAGTGCACGTCTTAAAAAAAAAAAATAATAATAATACATTTAAAAGATTAAGAACCTGCTGCTACCATGAAGTGCATGAGAATTAAAAGGGCAGGGGAAAACAAGAGGCTAGCCAGTTAGCTTAAGTCAGAGGCTGGAACATTATTTTACTTATTTTATTTTATTTAGAAGTTTTTATATACCGATGAACGTTGGGAACATCTCATTGGTTCACATTAAACGAAAATCAGCAACAAGCGCTTTACAGTGAAACAATGAAAATGTGAATATAAAGATAGGGTAGCATTGAACGATTTACAAGTTATAAGTCATAAAGTTTTAAATAAGAAGCTTAAAAATATCATTAATTACAAGAATAACACTGTTTACAAAAATATCACTATTTACAAGAATGTCTTGATGGACAGTGGGGAGTGGGTGTCATGGAAGGGAGTAGACTTCATGGGAGGGCGGTATGCTGATCAGAGTATGCTTGTTTGAAAAGGTAGGTTTTCAGGTCCTGTTTGAATTTTTTTGGGCATGATTCTTGACGTAGTGAGGGGGGGGAGTTTGTTCCAAAGGGGGGGGCGCAGCTAATGACAGTGCCCGAGCTTTAATGGAGCTGAGCTTAGAGTCTTTGGGTGATGGGATATGCAGTGTTGCTCTGTGTTGCTGTCTTGTGGGTCTGTTTGTGTTGTGAAATGTAAGATGTTCTTCTAGCCAGTGCATATTTTGGTTATGGAGGGCTTTGTGGACCAGGGTAAGAGATTTGTAAGTTATTCTTGCAGTGACTGGAAGAATAACAACATAACATAAAAAACAACATAGACAAGGGGGATACGACTGACACAGTCTGCTCGATCAGGCCACCCCCTTGCCTCCTGACACGGCATGCCAATCCCAGTTTCCCCAGACCAGACCTGCAGGGTGAGAAACGGTCTCTGCATAATTTAAAAAAAAGAAAAAAAAACCCCAAATTCGGCACAACCATTTGAATTGAGGCAGGGCAGTATAGTGGTCCACAGTGGTGCACCAACATTTGTCATGAATGCACCAACACTCAAACTCCTTGGCTGCAGCTTGCAGGCACCAGCAAAGTACGCAACAGGAGTGCTAGCTGCTTCCAATACAACGGTGCCCATTGAGTCAGAATGCACAAGGCTGACCAGCAGGGAGCTGACGGGGATAGGTAGGGCATCTGGGCCACCATGGGGAGCTAAGTCAGCATCAAAATGTCTGGGAGGTGCAGGAACAGAGAGGTGCAAGTCCCCACCAAGCAGGACCAATTGGTTGCATCAAAAAATCCTAGAGGCCACAGAGGAAAATCACAAGGCAGGGGCACTGCAAGAGCAAGCATGGCCACAGCAGCAGTCAGCCTACTGCAGCCCCTGGTAGGTATCCCCAGGATGGGATGGATGCTCGTCAAGATGGGGTTCCACCGCCAGACACTAGCATAGCAGCACCACAAAGTGGGGTGCCTGCACTGTCCGGACAGGTTAGATCATGTCCTTGTAACCCCTCAAGATTGGAGCGCCAAGAAATCCATCAACAAAGGGATGCCATGCAGCATAGATCCACCTCCCGGTCATCTCTTGGTCCTCCTTCAAAAGGCTGTGGAAAAGCATCAGCCCTCGATATTGACAGCATTCAAGGCTTAGTTACAGGGAGTATTCTCCTCTAGATTATTACAGTCATAGGTTCAGAGGAGGATCTAAGTTATAGCCCTGGCTCTGGGTTCCCGCAGCATAGGGACCTGTATTACTTGCCTTGTAGGAACACCCAACACAATATCATTACAGGAAATATTCCCCATACCAGAGTCATAGTCACAGGAACTACAGGAAGAATAGTACTTATTCACCCCCCCCCCCCATGCAAGGGAAAAAAAAATAACAAAATAGTCATCGCACTGCTGTAGGTTGATGTGAGTGGATGCACAGTGCCTGCATGCTGAGGCACAGTCAGTACACATACCTGTTGCCCTCCAGAGCCAGCATGGCGGCTCTGGAGGGCAACAGGTATGTTGCCCTCCAGAGCACAGCACAGCCCATGGGTCACAGTACTACAGAATTGCCTTTGCCTCCAGTACCAACATTCATGGCATCAACAAAACAAGGAGAGTCAACGTCTTTGGTTACGGGTGAAGCGTTACAGCAGGGTCATAGTCAAAGGGAAAAGCAGAAGTGGCTGAGCTACAGGAGATCTTCTTGTTTTCTTCTTCCTGCTTCAGCAAGTCATCCCTCTCTTCATCCTCCTCTTCCAGGGCTTTGCGATCTTTATCTGTGGCAGCGGTGTTGAACTATGCAGTCATGATGGTGTCCATTGGGCTAGTTGGAGCGGAGCACGAACTATGGGAATCCATATGTAAGTCATTGCGCCATCACATCAGGTATCGGCATGACATTGACATTTTCAGGTTGTTGGAGGGGTACAAGAAGCGAGGCCAGACTAGGAGAGAGAGAAAATGGGAGCTAGAAACAGTCAAGCCACCAAAGAGAGAAATTGTCAATTGGGTGTGCTCCTTTGTGCAGACTCCATTTTGGGTCCCTACAAAGAATATAGCAGCTTCGCGTTGCTCAATTACGATGAGGCCTTTCATGAGAAGATCGCCAGTAAGAGTTCCACATCTTGGGACATGCATGACATCAGCCTGTGGCTCACAAAAATGATGACCAGTATGTTCTATGCCAAGGCAAATTTGCAGCCCTTTTGGAACATCCACATGCACAGTGGTCAGTTAAAGTGGCCTCAGGTTCCCAATGATGTATGCTGGAGGTTTAACTGGGAGGTATGCTCAGGGACCAACTGTGTATATATAAACATGTCTGTAACTGGTGTGCAGCCCCCCACCCAGCCAGTAAATGCATGCAAAGAAACAACAAGTAGAGAGAATTGCCTTACCATTACTCCACCCTGGTGCAATGGCATTATCCCAATAGGGAGACAGCTGCTATGACACTGAGCAGATTCCGTGAGGGTTTTGTCATTCCATATGTGGGTCACAGGTGCATGGGGGAGGTCTCTAATGTACCCTCCATGCTCACAATGGCTAGACTATTGGTGCTTTCAATTCTTTTGTGGTCACACAGCTCCAATGTTCTGTTAACCTGATTTTAATCTTATGGGTAGTACGTCCAATATATAATTTTTGACTCAGGCACTGCAATGCATAGATCACAAAACTTGAATCACAGTCCACATCTTGTCTATGTGTAATTGTGAATCCAGTATTAGGATCCTTCCATTCTGTACCTGTAATAGCTAGTTTACAGTAGACACAATTATTGCATATCTTTTGTGTTGCTGAATATTCTTTGGTCGATGGTTTTTCTGATGTCATTGCTCGCACTATTTTCTGTTTAATATTAGTACATTTAGAATATGCAAACATCGGAGAATTGTTACAAATTTCAAGGGTACTCAATACATTCCAGTTTTTCTGAATGATATATTTAACTTCTTTAGTTAAATTAGTGTCTTTAAGAACACAAACAAACTTCTCTAACTCTGATCTTGCTCTATATTGTAACAGTTGTCGCCAATCAGAAAACCAAGCTCTTTTATAAGCTTTTTTGATAACATTGGTTGGATGTCCTCTTTGTTTCAATCTTCTTGTTAAGTCCGAAAATTGATAATGAAATTCCTGATCTTCTGAACACACTCTGCGGAGTCTAAAAAACTGAACTAAATATTCAGGTGACTAGCCCCTAAAACCTTGCTTTGGGACAGTGCAGCTATTTTTAACATATAAGGAAAATTAAATAAAAGTGACTGACACCTCTGCCCTGGTCACCAGGAAGGCTAAAAGAGACAGTTCCATAGAAAGCAATGATTTTTAAAAGTGGTACTACTTATGACATCAGTGGAGCAAGGATGCTCTGGGAGAAATATATTTTCCAAGTGGGGAATTAAGCAGAAGGCAAGAGGCTTTTGCAGAAGGAAAAACTGCTGTTTGTCAGCTTTGACAAGCCTCAAAACCATTTGTGTTGGAGCTAGCCTGCCCTAAGGGGAACAGCCAGAAACTAGTAGGGATGTGCATCATTTTTTTATGATGGGTCGGGTTACGGATCGGGCAACCCGTAGAAAACTTCATTTTCCAACGAGTCATTTTTTTTTCTCAGCAATTTTTGCCGGGGAAAAAACCCCCCATCCCAACCCTTCAAATTTAGCTAATTACAACACCCCCCCCCCCCCCCCCCCCCAAAAAAAACTTGCCTAAAGTCCCTGGTGGTCCAGCGGGGATCTAGGGAGCGATCTCCTGCTCTCGGGCCATCGGCTGCACGGTGGCCCTTTGCCCTGACCATGTGACAGGGGCTACTGGTGCCATTGGTCAGCCCCTGTCACATGGAAGGAACAATGGATGGCCCACTCCATTTTCTAAGATGGTGCCGGCCATCCATTGCTCCTACCTTGTGACAGGGACCAACCAATGGCACCAGTAGCCCCTGTCACATGGTAAGGGCAAAGGGCCACCGGTGCCATTTTGTTTCCTGCAACCAACGGCCCGAGAGCAGGAGATTGCTCTCGGGACCCCCGCTGGACTACCAGGGACTTTAGGCAAGTTTTGGGGGGGTCAGGAGGGTGGGGGTTTGTAATTAACTAAATTTGAAGGGTTGGGGTGGGTTTGGTTTTTTTTAAAATAAATGTGCCCCTCCCCCCCCCTCGCTAACCCGAACAACGAATTTTCTCCGAAGTTCGGGGAAAATCCATCTCAGGATTCGGGTCCTCCTACCCATGCCGAATTGGACTATTTCTTTGAAATTTTCCAATTCAGCAAAAACGATTGCACATCCCTAGAAACTAGTAATACCGCTGTTACTGAGTTAGTGTCCCTGGGAAATTTGAAAGAAAGAGAGAAAGGAAGAAAAAAAGAGAAGACCAGATGCCAGCAACCTGAGGACCTATTACCTTGAGCTTGGATCCCGGATAAGTGTGTGCATACACCTAAAAAAGAAAATAAAACTTTAAGTCTAGCCAGACTAGCAAACTAGCAGACTAGCAAGCGGCAGACAACACTAAAAGTGGACAGAAAACACATAAGAAAAAAGAAAGAAAAGATACTTACCATAAAAGGGACTCTTGGTTTCAGAAGAGTCTGGAAAAAGATAAAAGTACTGGGGAATAGAAAACATACAGGATTAGACAAGAAAGCACCGGCACACAGCATTTATTAGAGATAATTGTTCCCAATAGCCTAGAAACTCTACATCACAACAAACGTAATTGTAAACACCGTGAATATGAATTTTACACGTGAATAGTACCTTAGAGGTATACCTGTCATGAACTTCTTCACTAAACAATTGATTGTCTTTAACGATATATTGTAACTGAACCTTTTGTGGCACCTAAGAACATAAGAAACTCTCATGCTGGGTCAGACCAAGGGTCCAACAAGCCCAGCATCCTGTTTCCAAAAGAGGCCAAACCAGGCCACAAGAACCTGGCAATTATCCAAACGCTAAGAAGAACCCATACTACTGATGCAATTAATAGCAGTGGCTATTCCCTAAGGGGTAGATTTTATAAATTTGCGTGAGCGCGTACTTTTGTTTGTGCACCAGGCGTAGGCGCGCTTATCTTATAAAATCTGGGGTCGGCGCACGCAAGGGGGTGCACATTTGTGCAACCTGCGCACGCCGAGCCCAGTGCATGCTGCCTGTTCCCTCCGAGGCCGCTCCGAAATCGGAGCGGCCTCGGAGGGAACTCTATTTCCACCCCCCCCCCCACCTTCCCCTCCCTTCCCCTACCTAACCCACCCCCCACCCCCCCCGGCCCTATCTAACCCTCCCCCACCTTTGTTGGCAGATTTACGCCTGCTGAAAAGCAGGCGTAAATCTGCGCGCGCCAGTGGGCTGCTGGCGCACCATCACCCGACCCGGGGGCTGGTCCGGAGGCCTCGATCATGACCCCGGGCCGGCGCCACCCCCCCGGTCCCGCCCCGAACCGCCCCTGACCCCGGACACGCCCCCTCCCCGCCCCTTTTACGAAGACCCGGGACTTACGCGCATCCCGGGGCTGTGCGCGCACCGGCGGCCTATGCAAAATAGGCGCGCCGGCACGCGAGTGCCCTACGCGCATAAATCCGGCCGGATTTACGCGCGCAGGGCTTTTAAAATCCGGCCCTAAGTAAACTTGATTAATAGCCATTAATAGACTTCTCCTACAAGAACTTATCCAATCCTTTTTTGAACCCAGCTACACTAACTGCACTAACCACATCCTCTGGCAACACATTCCAGAGCTTTATTGTGCGTTGAGTGAAAAAGAATTTTCTCCGATTAGTCTTAAATGTGCTACTTGCTAACTTCATGGAATGCCCCCTAGTCCTTCTATTATTCCAAAATGTAAATAACCGAGTCACATCTACTCATTCAAGACCTCTCATGATCTTAAAGACCTCTATCATATCCCCCCTCAGTCGTCTTTTCTCCAAACTGAACAGCCCTAACCTCTTCAGCTTTTTCTCATAGGGGAACTGTTCCATCCCCTTTATCATTTTGGTCGCCCTTCTCTGTACCTTCTCCATTGCAACTATATCTTTTTTGAGATGTGGCGACCAGAATTGTACCTGTTAGAATGTACTATAGTATGCATCCATCTACATTAATTTATGTGCCCTCATGTAAACGTTGCAATGGTATTTAACTTAACGACGGTATAGAAAAGCTTTTAAATAAATAAATAAATAAATAAATACATTTTCTTATGATACAGATCTGAAGGTTAAACAGAGTAAAGTGAAGATCATCACACAAAATAATAAAAGCAATATGCATCTGACTTGGAGTTTCATCCATCAGAAAGTTCCTAGGAACAAGAGAATAGAATTGTTAATATTGTTTTTGTATTGCTACCATCAAAGACAAAGTTGGAAAATATTTACAATTTCTGATTGTTGTCTAATTATCTATGGTTAACAAAAGTTTTTTGAAGTATTATTCCAAAAATACATGCTAAAGAACTTGTTTACTACAAGTATATTTCTAATCCTTCTCTTTTTGCTAAAAAAATAAACTTTTTAAACTTGTTCACCAGCAATTGTTTATTTCCAAGGTACTCCAGGTAACATCCTCTTTCAGGATGGTTACCCTAAATTTCTTCCTGCTGCCCCTCCCTGCCCCTGGGAGACTTTGCTGGTTAGGTTCTTGACCCCATCCCTGTGCAGGATACCCAGTAGGGAAGAGGGCAAACAGCCCACCCTGTGAGGTTCCATCTAGAGGCCTTGCAACACAGCAACGTTTCGTTTAGCCCCCCTCCAGCCTCAGACACAAAGCAGGAGAAGGTCACTGCCACAGAGGGATGTTGTTTAGACCAGTACGCCCTAGCAGCTTCTCGCTGCTAAGGTTTCACTTCAAGGGGGACTATTATTAAGATAAGTATCTGCCAATGGGATGCTCAGTATCTTGCACTTAGGTCAAGATTTTCAGCTTGTCCCTAAACTGGGCCACTGAGGAAGTGGCTAGCATAAGATCCTTGGTACACTGCAAGAACAGCTTCCTATTTGTAGGAAAAGGGGGGGTACAACCAAATGCACAAGGTTTTTTGATGCATTCCATGAGTTGGTGCAGAGGTTCAGCTTCCCCTTGCGCATAAGTCCCGGGGCTTCGTAAAAGGGGCGGGAGGGGACGTGTCCGGGGGCATGTCCAGGGTCAGGGGGCGGTTTGGGGCGGGTCCAGGGTGTGGCGCCAGCCCGGGGGCGTGGTCGAGGCCTCCGGACCAGTCCCTGGGTCGGGTGATGGCGCGCCAGCGGGCTGCTGGCTACGCACGTATCATAAAATCCAGCGTACTTTTGTTCGCACCTGGTACACGAACAAAAGTACGCGCGCATAAATTTATAAAATCTACCCCTTAACTTGTTCCAAAAAGGAAAAACTCAACAGACAACCTCTTCGTCTCTAATCAACACTAAAAATATTATAGATTTTGTATATACCGCAAGCCTGGCGACTTGCCTACCCAAACTTTTTGAAGGAGGCCTTCCGGTCTTTTAATCATCTGCAGTTAAGGTCTTTAAATATGCACGCGTCCTTGTGCTAGAATTAAGACTCACATTAAACCGATCGCGGTGCAGTTAATATATTCAAATTTGTCAATTTTTTTCAATTTTATTAGTTTTTCAATTTTTCAGACCTCTTTGTAATCCCAATATGTGCAATTCAAATAATATGGCATCAGCGCAATATAGAATGGCATCAGCTCAGCACCCGGCCGATGTTTCGCTAGACAGCTTCGTCAGGAGCTGCTGATATTAGTCCTTTACTGCCATTTTTAAAGGGATCACCGCTTCATCCATACTTCATATAATCAAGTTCCTTTTGTCTGTTCAAAATCCTGTATAGATAAAAATAAACTTGTAAACTACTTTCAAATAGCTATAGTTCCACTTATCTGGTGTTGATAGAGAACATTTCAACCTTCTAACAGGATGTCCATCGTCTCAATAGATTCGAACCCAACAGGAACAGAAACCACTGCAACATAAGCTGTCGACTTAAAAAGAGAGAACGGTAGCCAATCAGAAATTACATAAGCGACATGACGTCAGAACTGTCTCCAGTGTACTGAACTGGTATCTTACAGAAAAACATTTAATTCCAGTTCTGCATTCAGTCCTTTAGGATGCAAAGTGTCTAATAAATGTATCCACTTCTGTTCGATCTGCATTATTTCTTATCCCCGCCAATTCGGCACAATTTGCTGTATGACACATACTTTCAAATCATCAAACAAGTGTCCTTTATCCAAGCAGTGCTAAACAATAGGTGCATTTAAACGTTTCGTGGCCAAACTTGACCAATGTTCAATTATCCTGGTGCGCAACTGTCGTGTAGTTTTGCCTACATAAGTCATTTTACAAGGACACATAATAATATATATTACCCCCATAGATTTACACGTAGTGGGCCTAATTTTAAAAAGCATTTACTCGAGCAAAACTGGTTTTTGTTTGAGTAAATACACTTTACTCAAGTAAGTGGGCTTTTCAAAATTGCTACAATATATGCCATTGAATTGTCCATAGGATTTACTCAAGTAAGTGCACTTTACTCGAGTAAATAGCTTTTGAAAATTGCTACGATAGTATGTCACATTTACATGCGTAACTCCTTTGAAAATGACCCCCAGTGTGTTGTTTTAAGGTTACAGTTAGTTGGGGATTTGTAAACTTATTGGGGGTAATTTTCAAAAGGAGTTACATGCGTAAATGTAGCTACTATTGTAGCAATTTTCAAAAGCCATTTACTCAAGTAAAGTGCACTTATGTGAGTAAATCCTATAGACAAGTCAATGGCATATATTATAGCAATTTTCAAAAACCTACTTACTCAAGTAAAGTGAATTTACTCCAGTAAACCTGGTTTTTACTCGAGTAAATGCTTTTTAAAATCAGGCCCAATGTGAGTAATGTCAAGCATATTTGAGCATACAGAACAAGACCCGCAGGCTTTATGAGAGCCCAGATCCTGTCTTATTGGAAGAACCGTGGAATCTGAATGAACTAATTGATCTTGCGCATGTCGCCGAGCCTATGCAAAATAGGCTCGGCGCACACAGGAGGGGTTTTAAAGGGTTACGCGCGTATGTTACGCGCGTAACCCTTTGAAAATCCGCCCCTTTATTTTTAAATGTTGCCTGCTGTTCTGGAATGACAAGGAGTTATCTGTGTATGACTAAAATCCATCATTAAAAGTGCTAATACAAGGCAGTTAAAATATTTCCAATTGATAAATTACAATTAGTATTCTTTTTACTGTTTACTTGTGCCAAAAGCTGGTGAGGAGAAGAGTAACACCTATACAAAAGACGACTGAATACCAAAGAAATTCTTGAACTATTGCCACAACAAGTCAAAATCCTGGGTTAGAATGGGAGAGGAGTCTTATAATACCAAAATCCTAATGTGGAATTAATGAAATGCACTCGTCTCATGCTGGCATCCCACATTGGGCACTAAAGATCCCAGCTATCAGTATCCATCTACTTCTTTTGCAATAAACCTCAGGAAAAGCTGCAAGGCACAGAAAGAAAGTCGTACATCCCTGCAGAGTTAATGTGACTCTCTCTTACAGTTTAGCACAACAACAGGCAGTTGTGGTCTGCTCAGAAATAGAAAAACTTATGACCTTTTTTTATGCATTTCTCAATGGCATTATAATCCATCCTGCAATCCTTCTCAGTCTGAACACTATAACATTCTTTCACTAAAATGAGAACACTAAATCCTTAATATCAGGGGAGCTGGTGACAAGATGAAAGCATCTTAGAACGTACCTTGGAAATTATAAATTTGCGGTATTATTTAGTGAGGATTGTCTGGGTTAATGTATAATTCTACAATTCAACAAAAGGTCAATTAAATATAATGGAACAATGTCTGAAATTAAGCGATTTACAGGTATTATGCAGAAATTAATTTCCCCTAAGCTTTCCTAGGTACCCTACAAAGGCAAATAGAGAAAAGGACTAACCTGCATGGAGTGGCAGTTATTACCCTTAACAGAAGGCATGGAGTAACCTGCATGAGGCAGTAGTTACTACCCATAAAAAACTAGTAACAAGGTGAATAAATAAATAAATAAATAAAATTGCTGGACAAAATTATCCTTTTCTACCATCATTTACAATGTCACTATATTACTATGTAAAATATAGTAACATAGTAATGACAGCAGAAATAGACCAAAATGGTCCAATGCCCAGCAAGCCTCCCAAGGTAGTAACTGCCCCTCCATGCAGTTTATCCCCTTGTTTCTCTTAAGGGTAGTAACTGCCACTCCGTGCCGGTTAAGCTTTTTTATTTATTCCCATCCTCTAGTCTTTTAGGGATCCACAGTTTTTATCCCATGCCCCTTTGAAATCCTTCACAGTTTTAGTCTTCACCACTTCCTCTGGAAGGGCATTCCAGGCATCCACCACACTCTATTATACACAGAAGCCTTCTACAATAATTTTAAATTAATAAAAGCAGTTATATCTTAGCTGCACACTGGAAACAGTCTGGCTCCTCGCTGTGCAGAAAGGATCTGTTTGACTCCTATACACTTCTGAAAATACAGACAAGAAAAACATTACTAGCAAATATTGGTTGTTTTATTATGCATTTTTAAAAAAGGACTGGTGCTTTCTCCCAGTAATGATGGCATTTATACATTTCATCATTAAAATCTCATCTGTAGGTCTAAGCATACTGTTTAGTTTTTCTACAGGATTTAGAGCACGTTTCACACTATGGGGTAGATTTTAAAACCCCTGCACGCGTAAATTCTCTCGGATTTATGCGCGCAGAGCACTCGCGCGCCAGCGCACCTATTTTGCATAGGCCGCCGGCGCACGCAAAGTCCCGGGATGCGCGTAAGTCCCGTGGCTTCGTAAAAGGGGCGGGAGGGGGCGTGTACGGAGCAGGGGGCGTGTCTGGAGCAGGGGGCGGTCCGGGGGTGTGGCGAAGGTTCGGGGGTGGGCCAGGAGGGTGGTCCCGAGTCCCTCGGCACTGTGGCCTGTGCCGGGGGATGCCGGGGCGGCGCGCACAAGTTACGCCTGCTTCAAGCAGGCGTAACTTGCCCAACAAAGGTAAGGGGGGGGATTTAGGTAGGGCTGGGGGGGTGGGGTAGATAGGGGAAGGGAGGGGAAGGTGGGGGGACGTGGAAAGAAAATTCCCTCCGAGGCCTTCTGCCTTGTTGCCTTCCTTGGCCCACCAACCTTGCAATGTAGCCTACTTTGGCTTCCTGCTTTGCTCTGGGGCCTTCCAGGACTCCTTACCTTAGTCTATGGCTTTCTAGGCTCTCCTACATTGTTCAGTGGCCTTCTGGGACTACTATCCTGCCTTGCAGCCTTTAGGCCTACTAGGGTTCCTTGCCCTATCTTGTCCAGTCCTGTCCCTGTCCAGCCCTAATTCTAACCAGTCTAGTCCATGCCCCCAAACCAGGCATTGCCTTCTCTTCAAGCTCTTGTTTGCCTGTCTTCAGTCCCTTGTCTGTTTTCCCTGCCTTGCCCTTGTCCTTTATTTCAAGCCTTGCCCTTGGTTCCAGTCAGTACCTCAATCCAGCTCCCTTTTAGTACCTAAATCCAGCTCCCAGCCTATGTCTAGAACCAGCTCCCAGCCAGTACCTAAATACAGCTCTCAGTTTGTACCCAGATCCAACTTCCAGCCAGTACCTGAATCCATCTCCCAGCCTGTACCTGGCTCCCAGCCTGTGCTTGAAATCAGCACCAGCGATGATGTTCACTAGAAGGAAAGTTCTACCAGCCAGGGCCGGAGGAACCACTAGGCAAGCTAGGCCTGTGCCCAGGGTTCCATCATTTAGGGGGCGCCACGGCAGGGGGCAGAATTTTGAAAGGGCAAAAAGTGCCCTTTCAAAATTCTGCCAGCCCCCGCCTCACCGAGCCACCCTCCCGACGCCCCCCTTGTGGTCCAGCGGAGGGCCCGGGAGCGATCTGCTGCTCCCAGGGCCTCAGCTTCCACTAAGCAAAATGGAGATAGTGGCCTTTAGCCCCTACCATGTGACAGGGGCCAACCAATGGCACCGGTAGCCCCTGTCACATGATAGGGGCTAAAGCCACCGGCACCATTTTGGTTAGTGGCAGCCGAGGCCCCGGGAGCGGCAGATCGCTCCCGGGCCCCCACCTGGACCACCAGGTATTTTGTAAGTTTTCTTGTGGCGGGCGAGGGAGGGGAGGAGTTGAGGCTGCGTCTGGGGGCGGCGCAAGGCTGAAGGTGCCTAGGATGCCCAATCCCCTTGCACCGGCCCTGCTACCAGCCCCCAAAAACCAAGGGCTCAACCTGTGGGAGGGAGGCTGGTTAGGCAGAAGACCAGCTCTAGTCCTGTCTTGCAGTCCTGTGTCTCTTCTGCAGGAGTGATCCTTGATCCTAGCCTGCCAGAGTGTGACAGAATATAAAGGCCAAACAATCCATACAGGAGTGGGTGCAAGACTCCCTGCCAGCCTGGTGAGCAAAAAAAACAATTTTGTGCCACTACTTATTTTTGCAACTGGGCAAATGTTGGAACCTACTACAATTCCTTGAAGTATTAAGTGTGGTTCTCTCAACCCAGGCCTGTGGAGGTGTGTGGGGTACAAAGTAGTAAACCCAGTATATGCAGAAGCCTGTCTGTCATGTAATACATCCAAATTGAGTCCCAGGCTGCAAACTCCTGCCTCTAACAACAGGAGATCTGCCTCTCTTTCAAAAAATACCCAGCATAGTCTCCCTGAAAACATCAGATAATATAGCCACAGTTTGCCAAGGTAATTTAAACTCTGTACCAGTAAGGGCAAAATCTACTTCAGTATGCAGCACTCCTTTGGTTCTTCTGCCCCTGTTTCAGATAGCAAGGGTTTTGAAACAGGAAGAGGTAGTTTATTCAGTCCCTGGAATTCAGCTTCAATCAGCTGCCTACAGCAAAACCTTTGTGAGGTCAGCTCTGACTCCCACACCTGTCTTCTCAGGATCTTGCATGATTAAACCAGGTCCTGTAGCTAAGTCTAGTCCAGCTTCTCTGAATCCGGTTTAGGTTGTTTCAGCCATTGTTCCCAAGACTCTGATTACAGCTTTCTCTATACTGTCTCTGCAGACAGATGATCCATTCCCTGCAACAAGTCCTCTCTAGAATGAGTCCAGTCCACCTTGCAGTCTATTCAGACATTCTGCTTTACCCTGTGGCTTGCCCAGTCTTCCTGCCTTGCCTTGTAGCCTACACAGATCTTCTACCTTGCCTTGTGGCCTACCGAGGTCTCCTGTCTTACCTTTTAGCCTCCTACCTTGCCTTGTGGTCTGCTTCCTGCCTTGCTAAGGATTCTTTAGGGTCTTCAAGGCCTCCTTGCCTTGCTCTGCAGCCTTCTAGGCTCTCCTGCATTCCTCAGTGGCCTTCTGGACCTACCAGTCCTGCCTTGTGGACTTCAGGCCTACTTGGGTTCTTTGACTTGCCTTGTGCCCTGTTGGACTTTCTGGTTTGCTGTTGTGTATCCTTGTCTAGTCCTGTCTTGTCCAACCCTAGTCCTTCCCAGTTGAGTCCTTGTCCCCAGTCCAGACCCTCTCTTCAAACCCTTGCTTGCCTGTCTTCAGTCCCTTGTCTGTTTCCCCGGCCTTGCCCTTGCCCTTTGTTTCAAGTGTTGCCCTTGGTTCCAGTCAATTCCTGGATCCAGCTCCCCATCAGTACTTAAATCCAGCTCCCAACCTCTGCCTGGATTCAGCTCTCAGCCTCTGCCCAGATGCAGTTCCCAGCCGGTACCTGAATTGAGCTCCCAGCCTGTGCCTGACTCCAGCTCCCAGTCTGTCCCAGCTCCCAGACTGTATCCAGCTTCCAGCCTGTCCTTGAATTCAGCATTAGCCATGATGTTCGGTAGAAGGAAAGTCCTACCAGCTACCAGAACCCAAGGACTTAACTTGCGAGGAAGGGGGGCTGGTTTGGCAGAAGACCAGATCCAGACCTGCCTTGCAGTCTGGTGTCACTTCTGTGATGGTGATCCCTGATTCTAGCCTACCAGACAATGACACAACCATAAGTCATCATTTTGTGCACACCACCAGCTTTGCAAGACAATTCTGATTTCCAGTTCAAAGCAAACAATCTAGTTTAGAAAATTCTGATTAAATTCAACAGTTTAAGAGTGCTGTATCAAAACAATGTTCAGCATTACTATATCTCTCGCTAGAACACATTTTAACAAACTGACACTGAATTATAAAAACAAGTGATCTGAGGTATTTGCTGATGTTATATCCTATTTTCAAGGCAGAGTTATATTTTACAGTACTGAAGCATGGAAAGCACAGCTGGAGTATAAGCACAGCTAGGGTGTTCTGAATAACAGCTCTGATAGAAAGTCATTAGTTTTACTGCAGTTAATGACTATTACGTTTGGTTCAAAATTTGCATTTAAGATATCCATACCATCTGCTTTGTTGTTACCTTTTGGTGATTATAGAACAAAATGCTTTTGTTAAAAGTAGTATGAAACAAGCAAGTCATTTTAATGCTTTAAGACTCAGAAAACACAACATAAGTGGCTTTGAAATAATAGTGCACCTGTATGTCACAATGTGAGTTAATTTTCAACTCAGTTATCCAAAAAATGTTTTATAAATCTTCAGTACACAAACTGCACGCAGTCACACATAATACATTTTCATGGAGGTATGCAAGAATGGAAGACTGTAATAGCCCCCCAAAAGCTATTGCATTTTGATAACCTGTGTGGCTTTTTATTTGCTGCTTTAGGTTGCTCCAGAGGTAACCATTTAGTCAAATATCAGGATTTGATAATGGTGTGTGAGCAGCTTGGATGTACACAACTTCAATAAATGTAACCGATTGCCATTTTTGGTTACCAGTAAACTCTGGGTAAGTCCTGTTTTCAAACTAGAGTAGTATACTTCTGTAAGGGGGAGGTTACCATTCAAATCCCTTTCAGGGGTCTGGAATGACCATACCCCAGGGAGGTTTTATATTCAGCAACCTAGAGTCAGTCTGTGGGCGTACTTTATGGGTTTTGTGAAGTTAGGAGATAGTGAGAAGCTTAACCTTTGTTGTTTTTTCAGGCCTAGTCAAGGGAATCAGGCAAACCCGGCCTATGGAATCTGACAGGGTTCGGAGGGTTCCCTTCCAGTCTTCTTACTAGCTGGTTGGGGTATCCTTCTGGGTATATTTGGGCTTTGTACATTTTTTTGGTAGGAGGACTGGTGAGACTCTGTGCACCATCTGGACTCAGGGATTGGGGAACCCTGTTTTCAGGGCTGCCCAGGTTAGGGAAGACCTGCCCCTCTAAAACTTGATGAAGATGGAGGAGCTGGTGACTCGGTGCCAGAACCCTCTGGTGTTAAATTGCTTTACAAAGAAAGATATTTTAATTTTGAGACTCAGGAGGAAGTGTTGGCTGCCCCTTCCTTCCTGAACATCAAGAGCTGGTGTTCTAGTGAGATTTCTCCCATAAGAGATACAAGCAACAAGAGAGTCTAAGAGAACTTCAAATTGTGAATAACAAATTAACTGAGGACACCACAAACTGGAGTCTTTGCCCTTTGGGAGAGAGAAAGTATTTGCAGCTTACTGTGCAAAGACTATTTTGCCTATTTTCATCCAGGGTTGGAGGGGAGCCCTGTCAAATAAAAAGGGGGTACTTGTTCTACTCATAGCCTTCATGTTGCGACCGTCGGTCTCAGATAGCTTCGACCTCTGTGCCTCACCTTTCTTCCTTCTCTCTCCTCAAGCCTTGGGAAGATGGCTGCTGCTACGTCTTCATGCCGCTCTCTCTGGCGTTCCCGGAATGGTAACGGCAACGGTGTTCGCCATGGATTTCCTGAGTGCCTCCTAGGGTACGCGCGTGCATGCCACCCACGTCTTTATACACATCATGGCGGGAACCTCGGGGGCGTCCCCTCCGAGTGACGTCATGCCATCCAGGTATTTAGCCTGCCCTTCATTTGCTAACAATCTGAGTTAGCAAAGATTGGATTCGCTCCGGTCTAAGCTGCTCTGCCACTCCCAGCAGCTGCTGGAAGCTCTCTCTGCTCTTCGGGGTTATCTCTAACCTGGGAACCCACTCCTCGGGGGCCCTTGTGCTTTCTTTCAGGTACCATTACTGGAGACTGGGTACTCGCTCCTCGAGGGCCTGCTCTCCTTACTTTGGTGCCTACACTTTAACTAATTCTGCCTGCCAGGATTCTCATCAATACAGCTATCTACTTCAGTGAGTAACTAACATTGTCAGCTTGTCTCATCTTCAGCTGCAGTGCTGGAGTCTGCATCCGGGTCTCTGTCTTCTATCCTGCGCTGCCTACCATCTATCCGAACGTGGGACTGGTCTCCTCTCCTGAGGACCCCTGGACTGACTCAACTGGGTTATCTCACTGCTGCCATTCCTGGCAGTACCACCAAGCTGCATAATAAATATGAATTCTCTGTGTCTGCGTGTATAGAGTCTAGCCTAGTACTGTGGTTCCTCATGGGGCTCCTCCCTGTGGGAGTGGCCATCACCGCAGTACCCAAGAATCCACTCCAACACCTCAAAACCCTAACACTTCACTCTTCCACACCCTAGAGGGTGGAGATAACTGGGTCCCTGCGAGGAAATGTCTTGCACAGGTCAAGAGAAGGAACTTTAATCAAGTTAACCTTATATGTAGAGCTTATACAGAGTGAATTGTGCCACTACACTATTATTATCTGCAAGTAATCTTTGACTTTGGACACCACCTCGGTATCTGGAGTGGTTCTTGCATCATGGGTCCAGAGTGTCTACTCCTCTCCCAGAGGTACGTAGACCTACCAGAGATACTCTGAGGGGCAGATTTTCAAAGGGTTGCCCGCGTAACATACGTGCGTAACCCCCGAAAAGCTGCCCCAAGCTGCCCCTGCGCGCGCAAGCCCCAGGACGCACGTATGTCCCGGGGCTTCAAAAAAGAGGCATTCCGGGGGCGGGGCCGTGGGCGGGGTGCCGGCCCGAGGACGTTCCGGGGGCGGGACCGAGCCCTCCGGAACAGCCACCATGCTGGGGGATGGTGCGCTGGCAGCCAACCGGCGCGCGCAAGTTATGCCTGCCCAGAGGCAGGCGTAACTTTCCCGATAAAGGTAAGGAGGGGGTTTTAGATAGGGCTGGGGGGCGGGTTAGATAGGGGAAGGGAGGGGAAGGGAGGGGAAGGTGTGGGGGGGGGGAGCGGAAGGAAAGTTCCCTCCGAGGCTGCTCTGATGCAGCGCGCGCATGTTATAAAATCGGGCGTAGATTTGTTCGCGCCGGGTTGCGCGAACAAATCTACACCCGCGCGCAGGTTTAAAGATCTGCCCCTTAGTATTTAGGGTCTTGAAAAGTAACTTTCCCCCATCCAACAAAGGACCCATACCTTGAGGAGAAAAGAGACAGTATCTAATGCTAGCCAGGGTCCTTGCTCAGAATATACCACAAATAAGATTATAGCCCCACCTGTGCGGACAAGCACACCACAATGGGGTTACATAAAGAAAGGGAATTGCAATCCCCATTCCTTCCTTGAACAGTGTTTAGCCTAGATGCAATCGTTTTACATAATTAACCTGTATGGCACATTGTCAATAACTTTTGTTTTAAAAAATAGTAAGGATAACTTTCAAACAGCTGCATGCACTCACATATTCGTGTGTAAATTGGCATAGAATAATGAACTTCTGTATTTTATAATCTGCGCATATATGATATACGCAGGTTCTAAAATGCACACCAATGTACCCTGCAACATGCACTTGCGAATACATATTGCACTTATCCAGATATGCTGTGACCTATCTGGCCAAATAATGCCACTTATCCAGGATAAATTCCAATTTATCTGGCTAATGAGCAGCAATTGGTAAAGACTCTAATTAGCTGGATAAGTCTTAAACACTACTTATATGGCTAAGTAAGATAGCCGGATAAGTAGGATTTTAAGACGTATCTTGCTAAATAATGGCTTTGCTCATCTGGATAAGTGGCAATAAGGGACCGATGCAAAAAAAAAATGCAATGAAAGTGGGTGCTGAGTGTTCAGCACCCGCTTTCCTAACATGCCCCCAGGCACCTCTCCTGGGGGTGCCATGCAGTGTTTAAATTAGGGGTCGCACTGTCAAGGAGGCACTAAGGTCAATTGTCCGCCCCTATTGCCTCCTTGACAGTGGACTCTCGGGAGAGGTCGACTGTCCATGGATGTCTGCCAGTTAAGAAAAGGGATGCTGAATTTATCGGTGTCTGTTTTCCTAATCGGCGCATAGCCATGGGTTTAGAAAAAGGACACTGGTTAACTGAGCATCCGTTTCCCGAACCTGACTGCCGGCACTTTAAAAATAATTTTTTTAAATCTTTCATTCCTCCGACTTAATATCATCACGATATTAAGTCAGAGGATGTACAGTTTCAAGCCGCGTTGGTCATGCGTTGTGGAGGCGTAAATCCAACTGCGGGTTAAACAGTGCGCTTTCCACATTTAGGCCAATAAATTGTAATTTATTCAGATAAGTAACGTGCAACTGCTATACGCATGCATTTTTACACTTAAATAAATAAATATATGTTTTAAGTTATTTTATTTAAAATCTTTTCTATACCGTCGTTTAATAAAGCACATCACAACGGTTTACAGAGAGGCACGTAAGAATAAGTTTGGTTAAAATTTATCTAACAAAGTGCCAATAGATTTTCGGTTACACATTTTAATAATATAAGGTATATGATAAGTGATCTGGATCTTTTCCATTTATATGATTAATAGGATAACCATACAAGTACAGTTTACGTGTTCATTTCATTCTTTTGCAGTTATCTGTTATATGATTAGTTCCATGTAAAGCACTAATATGCCAAGTTCATGTTATTTGTAAACCGATGTGATACTCCGAGTGTATGTCGGTATATAAAAATTCCTAAATAAATAAATAAATAAATAAGTATTATACTTTATACTGCAAATCTCTTATATTAGTATTTAATTATGTGAAAAATAATAAAGTATGCAATTACGCTACTAGGTGACTTTGTGCTATGTGTAGATGTTCTTTTGCTTGTTCATTTATACTTCTCCGTTCTCACTGTAAAAAGCTTTTTTAAAAAGCCATGTTTTAAAACTTCTTTGAAGAGTTTTAAATCTCTCAGTAATCTTGTTTCGAGTGGCATTGTGTTCCATAATGTTGGGCCGGCTAAGGATAGTGCTCTCTCTCTCTCACTTGGGTCAGTTTTGCTGACTTGACCGAGGGGATGGTTCGTAAAGCTTTATTGGCTGATCTAAGATTTCTCTGGGGGACATGTAAGCGTAGCGCTGTGTTTAGCCAATCAGCTTTTTCTTCGTTGATTAGTTTGTGAATTGTGCACAGTGTTTTATATTGCACTCTTTGTTCTATTGGAAGCCAGTGTAATTTGGCAAGTGTTTGAGTGATGTGATCTCTTTTGCTTTTTCCAGTAAGTATTCTGGCAGCAGAGTTCTGTAAGATTTGTAGTAGTCTTAATATTGAATACGGTAATCCCAGGAATAGTGTGTTACAGTAGTCTGTGCTAGCAAATATAAGTGCTTGTAGAACTGTTTGAAAGTGTACTTGGATTAATAAGGGTTTTAGCTTCCTGAGGACCATTAGCTTGGCGTAGCCTTCTCTAACTTTCAGTGATATGTGTTGCTTAAGGTTGAGTTCCATGTCAATTATTACTCCTAGGTTTCGAGCTTTCTCAGCTAGCTCCACTTTCTGATCATTTTTAAGTTTGATGGGGTTTTGAATCAACTCAATATTTTTTCGTTCTAGGTGTATAAATTCTGTTTTTTCAATGTTAATTACTAGCTCCATTTGGTTTAGTAGTTGTTTAATTATATCTAGGTACATCATTGCTAGGCTTTTTTCAATTGTTTCATCTACTGGTAAAATTAGTTGAATGTCATCAGTGTATATGTAATGTATGATACCTAGACCTGCCAGGAGGTGGCATAGAGGCAGCATGTAAATGTTAAATAGTGTCGCCAATAGTGCTGAACCCTGGGGTACCCCTGTTTTTAGCTCGATTTTGTCTGATATTGTGTTTTTTATCTGTACTTGAAAAAATCTATTGTTTAGGTAGGATCTGAACCATTGTTTTGTTTTGTAATCCTATTTCTTCTAGTCTTTTTAGTAGTATGATATGGTTTATTGTGTCAAATGCTGCTGACAAGTCTAATAATATTATAATGTAGTGTTTTCCGCTATCAAATCCTCATAGTACATTATCTGTTAGAGAGATTAGTAATGTTTCAGTGCTATAAAGTTTCTGAAGCCCGTGTTGTGAGGGATAAAGAATGCTATTGTTGTCTAGATGTTCTGTTAGTTGTTTTTGTACCATTTTTTCTATTAATTTTGGAAGCTTAGGTAGGTTTGAAACTGGTCTGTAGTTACTTAAGACATTTGGGTCACTGTTTTTTTCTTCAGTATTGGTTTGATTATTCCACCTTTAAGTAAGTCTGGCATTGATCCTTCGCTAAGGGATAGGTTAATTATTTTGGCTATTGTATGGGAAGCTGTATCAGCTATTTTTTTTTATGTCCATGGTGGGAATGGTGTCGATTTTATGTGGGGCTAGATTTAAATTTTTTAGCATGGATTCCACTTCGATTTTGGATACCTCATCAAATGTGGACCATTGTGTGACATCTCTTTTCTAGGGATGTGAATCGTGTCCTCGATCGTCTTAACGATCGATTTCGGCTGGGAGGGGGAGGGAATCGTATTGTTGCCGTTTGGGGGGGTAAAATATCGTGAAAAATCGTTAAAAATCGTTAAAAATCGAAAAATCGAAAAATCGAAAAACCGGCACATTAAAACCCCCTAAAACCCACCCCCGACCCTTTAAATTAAATCCCCCACCCTCCCGAACCCCCCCCAAATAACTTAAATAACCTGCGGGTCGTTTAAAAATCAAAAATTGAAAAACCGGCACATTAAAACCCCCTAAAACCCACCCCCGACCCCTTAAATTAAATCCCCACACTCCCGAACCCCCCCCAAATAACTTAAATAACCTGCGGTCCAGCGGCGGTCCGGAACGGCAGCGGTCCGGAACGGGCTCCTGCTCCTGAATTCTGTCGTCTTCAGCCGGCGCCATTTTCCAAATGGCGCCGAAAAATGGCGGCGGCCATAGACGAAAAAGATGGATGGCAGGAGGTCCTTCCGGACCCCCGCTGGACTTTTGGCAAGTCTCGTGGGGGTCAGAGGCCCCCACAAGCTGGCCAAAGTTCCTGGAGGTCCAGCGGGGTTCAGGGAGCGATTTCCCGCCGCGAATCGTTTCGTACGGAAAATGGCGCCGGCAGAGATCGACTGCAGGAGGTCGTTCAGCGAGCGCCGGAACCCTCGCTGAACGACCTCCTGCAGTCGATCCTCCTGCCGGCGCCATTTTTCCGTACGGAAAATGGCGCCGGCCATACGCGTATGGCCGGCGCCATTTTCCGTACGAAAACGATTCGCGGCGGGAAATCGCTCCCTGACCCCCGCTGGACCTCCAGGAACTTTTGGCCAGCTTGTGGGGGGCCTCCTGACCCCCACGAGACTTGCCAAAAGTCCAGCGGGGGTCCGGAAGGACCTCCTGCCATCCAATCTTTTTCGTCTATGCCGCCGCCATTTTTCGGCGCCATTTTGGAAAATGGCGCCGGCTGAAGACGACAAGATTCAGGAGCAGGAGCCCGTTCCGGACCGCTGCCGTTCCGGACCGCCGCTGGACCGCAGGTTATTTAAGTTATTGGGGGGGGGTTGGGGGGGGTGGGGGATTTAATTTAAGGGGGGGGGTGGGTTTTAGGGGGTTTTAGTGTGCCGGCTCACGATTCTAACGATTTATAACGATAAATCGTTAGAATCTGTATTGTATTGTGTTCCATAACGGTTTAAGACGATATTAAAATTATCGGACGATAATTTTAATCGTCCTAAAACGATTCACATCCCTACTCTTTTCTGCATCTTAATTTCCTGTTTTGTTGAGTTCGGGATCTTCGTTTTTAGGCTTGTGATTTTGTCTGAGAAATAATGTACTATTTTCGTTACATTTATTCTCTTGTGGGGTTTGGGGTTTATCATTGGTCAGATTTATCACTATGTTAAATAGTGTTCTTGGGTTGTTTGCAAATTTTTCAATTATTTTTTTTAGCTAAAGAATAGTTTTTTTGCGTTGAGAATTACTTTTTTGTAATAAGCTAGTTGTTTCCTAAATTTAGTTAAACTTTATGTTGTTTTATCTTTTTTCCACTCTTTTTCTTTTTTTCTCAGATTTTGTTTGACTTCCTTTATCTTCTTGTTATACCATGGGGTTTTTTTTAGGCTTATGGATTTGCATTGTTTTTGTGGGATTTATATCATCTAATTTACTTATGTTTGTCAGCTATGCTGTTGTTGAGGCTTCGCAGTCTTTGTGATCAAAGTGTATTAATATTTTTTCTAATTTGTTTTTTAGTATTTTGGTGTTAAATGCTGGATGATATTTAAACTCTAATGGTTCATTTTTCTGTATTTCTTTTTGCTTTAGGCATTTTTTTTTTTGTCAAAATCTTTTTTATTAAAGAGCAACACATGTGTAATCAAATACCAAATACCAAACTTTGGGGGGAAAAAAAAAAAGTCGGTACCTGGGGGCCTCCGGGCTCACTCGACACGGTCACACGCCACTTCGTGGGCGGAATCCTCTCAGGTGTCCCCTCAGGAAATCTGCAGGGCGGCGACTTGGAAGTCGTTACACACTTTTACTAGACATTATCGGCTGGATGTCCAGTCCTCGGATTCGGGGGGTTTCGGAGAGAGAGTACTCCGAGCGGGGCTCTCTAGCACCCACCCTCAGTAATTGGCTCTGGTACATCCCAGGTGTCTGGATTGATCCGGGTACGTACAGGGAAAGGAAAATTAGTTTCCTGCCTGATAATTTTCGTTCTGTAGTACCATGGATCAGTCCAGGATCCCGCCCGTGTAGTCTGTGTTGTTTATTCTAAAGTAACGGAGAGTCCGCTCGGTTGGATTCAGGTTCTAGTTTGTTGGAGTTGGTTGTAATTCTGTTCGCCTCTGGTTCTGGCTGTTCTGTTCCAGCTGGGGGTGGTTTGAATTGGTCTGTTTGTAGGATGGTCTAGTTAGATAGTCTGATTGTTCAATCTTTGCTTTGACATTACGTAAGACTGAGGGGCTGTGGGTGGCGCCTTACTATATGAAGGGAGCCCGACAGGTCTTGCTCTGTCTCCATCTGCTGGTGCGGAGTCACAACCCAGGTGTCTGGACTGATCCGTGGTACTACAGGAACAAAAATTATCAGGTAAGAAACTAATTTTCCTTTGCAATTTCATGGTTTCTAGGGGGTGTTGTAGGTACCAGTTTACACTTGAATTTTTTTTCAGTAATTAGTACTAGGCCGCCTCCTCGTTTATTTGTTCTGGGAATTGAAAATACACCATAATTTCTATGTGCTATTTGGTTTTTTAGGATAATGTCAGATTTTTTTAACCATGATTCAGTGATTGCGATAAAACTTGGTTTATTGTCATACAGTAGGTCAGTCACTATTGGGAATTTCTTAGTTATAGATTGAGCATTAACTGGTAGGAATGTTAATGTTAATAGTTTATTCAGATTTAAAATGTTTGGATTTTTAGTCTTTTTAACTTGAATCAGGTTACTTAAGTTTATGTTCCTATTATCTATTGTTTTGTATTTGTCTTTTGGTTTTCTTAAGTATTTGTTGCTGTACTTACCTTTGTTTAGGCAGATTTTGATTGTTTGTGTTGTCAGGCCGCCCCCTTCTCTTACCGTTTCCATCATGTCCTGATTTGGTGTGTGTTTCAATATTCCTTGCTCTTCAGATGTACTCTGGGTGTACTAAGGGGCGTACAAAGGGGCATACCCCTTTGTCGCGCTCCTTTGGTGTATGACGCCGGCGCGCAGTGCCTCCGGTCTCGGGCCCTCCTTTAAAACCCCCTTTGGTGCACTTTCCGACGTCAGCACGTCGTGAGCGTTGGCCAAAAGGGAGGGGCCTTGGTCTCTCTTCTGGGTCCGGGGGCCTCAGGTGCAGCACCTGTAGAGAGAGATGGGAGAGAAAAATAAATAAAAAACACAGTGATTATTTTTAAAAGCCTCGGGGTCTTTTCATGGCAGCAGGCAGTCACCCTACGCCTCCGGTCTCGGCCCTCCTTTAAAACCCCCTTTGGCGTGCTTTCCGACGTGCATGGAGATTTTACCTACTTACCTACTTAATTTACATGCATTTAGAACATAAGAACATAAGAAATTTAACATAATTTAACATAAGAAATTTAACTCTTTAAGTCAGCTTTTACACATGTAAGTTGGGAGATGTTCTAGCATGCATGCAGCAATAAAATTACCAGTTTTACCAATTAGTCTACCAATTTGTCCAATACATCTGCAGGTCATCAAGGACCTCCTGGCTCTTCAACTTCAACTCCCCCCATTTCACCCAGTCAGTATTTCACTTTTAAGATGCAGATAAAGGTGAGCCAGTTGATATAGTGTCTCTGGATTTCCAGAAAGCATGTGACAAAATTCCTTATGAGAGATTTCTTAGGAAATTAAAAAGTCATAAGATAGGAGGCAATGTCCTATTGTGGATTGCCAACTGGTAAAAGATAGAAAGAGTGTAGGGCTAAATAGTAAATTTTCCTAATGGAAAATGGTGAATAGTGGAGTGCCCCAGGGATCTGTTCTGGGTCCGCAACTTTTTAATATATTTATAAATGATCTGCAAATGGGAACAACAAGTGAAGAGATCAAATTTTCTGATGAAACAAAATTATTCAAAGTTGCTAAATCACAAGAGAATTGTGAGAAATTGAAAGAGGAAATTGCAAAACTGGGAAACTAGGCATGCAAACAGCAAATTAAATTTAATGTGTACAAGTGCAAAGTTATCCACTTAGGGAGGAGTAACCCAAATTATAGCTGCATAATGCCACATTAGGAGTCACCACTCAGGAAAATGATCTGGGTGTCATTGTTGAAAATACTTTGAAATCAGTCAAATGCTCAGTGTGCAGCAGCAGCCAAGAATGCAAAGAGAATGCTAGAGATTATTAGGAAAGGAATGGAGAATAAAACAGAGAATATCATAATGCCTCTGTATCGCTCCATGGTGGTGAGTATTGTGTGCAGTTCTAGTTACCACATCTTAGAAAGATAAAGCAGAATTAGAAAAGGTACAGAGAAGGGCAACCAAAATGTAAAGGGGAAGGAACAATTCCCCTGTGAAGAAAGGCTAAAGAGGTTAGGACTCTTCAACTTGGAGAAGAAACAGCTGAGGTGAGATATGATAGAGGTCTATAAAATAATGATTGGAGTGGATCGAGTATGTGGCACTTCGGGGGCGGGCCCGGGGGCGTGGTTTCGGCCCGGGGCGTTCCGGGGGCATGGCCGCGCCCTCCGGAACCGCCCAGGGTCGGGTCTCGGCGCGCCAGCAGCCTGCTGGCGCGCGTGGATTTACGTCTCCCTCCAGGAGGCGTAAATCCATGGATAAAGGTGGGGGGGGGGTTAGGTAGGGGAAGGGAGGGGAAGGGGAGGGGAGGGGAGGGCGAAAGAAAGTTTTGGAGCGGCCTCGGAGGGAACGGAGGCAGGCTGCGTGGCTCGGCGCGCACCGGCTGCCCAAAATCGGCAGCCTTGCGCACGCCGATCCTGGATTTTATAAGATACACACGGCTACGCACGTATCTTATAAAATCCAGCGTACTTTTGTTTGCGCCTGGTGCGCAAACAAAAGTACGCGATCGCGCTTTTTTTAAAAATCTACCCCTAAGTGCATTTAACTTGGGTAAATATTTTTTTTTAAAGTGCCACAATAATATATTACATTTACATGCATAACTCCTTCGAATATTCACCTGTCAGGCTGCAAGATCACTTTAAAAATGCACCCCTTACTACCTAGAATTTTTTACAGAGATACCTTAACTCTTGAATTAGAACTTGCATTTCATCTATTGATAGTATTTATTCAGTACTGATGCCCAAAATAGCCAATCCTGTTATTTAATCCTACCTTTTATGCTGCGTAAAGCCACTTCTATGCTGGAGAAATGCACCCTAGCAAAAGTTTGAACTGCAGCTAAAGAATATTTGTATTGAAATATTAAGAACATGTCCAAAAATGAAATCCATAAGAGGCTCGTAATATGAGTTATATCTTGTCTAATGTTCAGAAAACTATGTAGTAGCCAGTGCAAAACGAGTTTATTTCATTTCCAGTTGTATGTGTTGCAGAAAAAATTATTAAGAAGGCATAGTGCCATCAGTAGCAATGTAACTTGGTTTAATTAATGTCAGTACTATAATTATATCATTGAGAATGCCAGAAATACATATTTCTGTTCTTTTAGCTTCAAAATTTTGATTTTCACTATTCCATCAAACTCCTAACCATGACAAAGTTTAAACTGAAGCATTTCCAACAAGCTGACTCTCCCACTGCGTTGCATCCTCAGGCAGTTTTCTTGTGAAAGCTTTAACTTCAAAATAGAAAGGTAATAAAAAGTTGATGCCAAGGTAATTCACTTGTGGGTACTCTCTGACTTGTTAAGAAGATTGTATCCAGGAAACCATCATACTCTACCTTGGTATTAAAGACTATAAATAAGGAGTTTAAAATAAAATGTTAAGAATAGTGATTTTTAATGTTCTATCTCTGATGAAAGGTCTCTTCTTTTATAAAACCAAACATAATTCAAGGATCTGTCACAGTCTTTTAGGCCTTTCTGAGAAATGCTTAAGTTATAAATATACCTTAGATGTATAATATAACATTTTAATAGAAGTCAACAGCAAGGTGGAGATTTCACAAACCAGCAGTGGAGCACTTTGAAATTGCTTGAAGCAGAGGTTCCCAAACCTATCCTGGAGGTTTGCAGAATAGCCACAATGAATATGCATTAGATAAAACTTGCATGCACAGAGACCTGTGAGTCCACTCTAAACCCTAGGTGAGGCAAGCACCAGTGACGGATCCTGCTGAGAGAGACAGTGATAGTTGAGAATGTATCCAGTTTTACCTTTTAGAAGTATTTTTTGGACATGAACAGTGTGGGGAGGATTTTTCTGATGCAAGCCTCCCCACAGGGCTGCACTGCTGGCATAGCCTGACCCCCATTTGACTTTTTCCCAAGAGAAATCCTCAGTAACAACAAGAAAGGATGAAAGAGAAAAAGCAGGAGACCCCAATCGGATCTCCACATTCATGGGACCAGGATGGGCTGGGTGTCCAAGAAGGAAATGGAGTTAGGTAGGACTGTTTTGCTGTGAAATTGGAGACCCCTCCAATAGGATTCCCAGTTAGCCGCTCAGTGAGCTTTCCACAATTAAAATCACCATGGGAGTTCTAACCAAATGCCTAAAACAAAGGACACCTACCTACAGAGAAAAATGCACACAGGTATTAGCAGTCAGATGTAACTTCAATATTATGGACAAATGGACTTTAATGTATCTATCTTCTAATCAGTAAACTTTATTTTAACACCCAAAGCATGTTCCAGTCTGATTTGTCCAAGCATCTCACCCCATGGGATGCACCTATTATCTACACACATTAAAAGCAGGACACCATCGTCTGGGCCATAAGTGAGAGCTTCCCCCCATAAAAAGAATCCCTCTGGTGGTGCAGTGAGTGAAGTGAGATGTGAGTCACTTTACTCTGATCTTCCCATCTGCTTATCCCACCTCCATCCATACCATCTTAACCTACAATCAGTTAAAAAAAAGGTGAGGGGAAACTGATCAATCCCTGTCTCAATTGGTGATAGGGGTATGTCAACAAGACTAACTAAAAAGGACAAGGGGAACGATAAAACAAAAGCAGGGGAAGGGAAGGTAGCAATTAGTGGTCAGACCCCGGAACAAGCAGTGATATTTCCCGCATCTATTGTGGAGCTTAAAATGGCAATGGTGGACACTCTCGAGCTGGAATTTTAAAAAATAGTTGACAAAAAAAAGAAGTAGCTAAAAAGATGATGACTTATGAGTTACACTTTGCAGACATAGAGCAATGGGTGTCAGATAACCAAGACACAGTACAAGCAGCTAATGACAAACTTACTGAGTTGAAGACAGAAGACAGCAGTGAAATAATGATGATGACCGGCTGGAGAACTTAGAAAATAGATTGCACCACAATAATTTGAGGTTTGTAGAGTGGTCAGAATCAATCGATGAAAAAGATATGACAAAATTGTTGGAGTCTTGACTCTCCCAAAAGTTAGGCCTAACTGTATCACATGGCTCCCTAGGCATTGAGCATGCTCACAGATGGGGTGCATGGAAGGAAAGAGCAGATAGACCACTTGTAGTAATAGCCCGATTTTTGGACCATATACACAAAGTTGAGACACTTCAAGTGATGTGTTCTGGAAAGAAGCTAATCCATGACAATAACAATGTATTTCTATTTCAAGATTATTCTTTTTAACTTTCAGCGCAGAGAGAGAATTTGCGCCAGTATCTTCGTGTATGCATGCTTTGGGAGAGCGATTTGCACTGGTATACCCGATTAAGCTGTGGGTCTCTCTTCTGGAAGGCATATAATGGTATCACTCGGTGGGTGATGCTAAATCTTTAGTGGCAATGCTTGAAACTGCTCGGTCAACTGAAAAATGACATTAACCTGGTAATTGTGACATGAGGTTGAACGTTTCAACATTAAGAGTCATGCTTGCCTGGAATTTTATGATGGAAGATACTCTCATAAAACTGCAGAGTTTTTTTTTCTTTTTTTTTCTTTTTGTTTCTTTCTTTTGGATCTTCTCTGTACCGGGAACACAGAGAGTACCTGCATAATGTTTTGAAGTAGACCTTATCAGCAGAACCAGCAGGGAGCTTAGAATTAGTGAGGAGTTACTCCTTTCCTCTGTACCAGGAGCACAGAGCTCTATGATTGAACTATAAAGCTTGACGAGCTTCTCTTGTTGATACAGCAATGTTTAAACTGTTGGCTATTTGTTGTTGTATCTCTATCTTCGCAAGTTATACTTAATTGATGGGGGTCAGGGGATTGAGGGACCAATTGCACTGGGTCATGATCTCACTTGACGGTGGAAGATGGGAGAGTATGAGAGGGGGAAGGATTAATGACTTGTTGGGGGTCTAAAGAATTCACTGAAGGTGTTCTTGAACTTGATTTGGGTTAATAGGGGAGGCAATAGTTTTTGTGAAGGCGGGAGTCTTAGCTGGGGAGACTTCTGAAGCTTTTTGGATCTTAAGCAGCTTTTTATTGTCTTGTGCGGTAAGAATGGGTAAATCTAATGTTATGATAGTGTCATGGAATGTTTGTGGAATTAATACTCCCATAAAAAGAACAAAAATCCTGTGAGTTCTGAAAAAAATGTCCACATTGTATTTCTACAAAAAACACATTTAAATGATATAGCGCATGGAAAACTTCAAAGATGGTGGGTAGGAAATGTGACATTCGCTTCAGCCAGTACTTGCTCTACTGGGGTGGCAGTTCTTATTCACAAACAGTTACCTTTCATAATAAAAAAATGACATTATGGATCAACAGGGGCGAAATGTGATTTTATCGGGAGAATTACATAGGACACCGATAGTTTTATGTAATGTGTATGCTCCTAATAATTACGATCATTTCTTTTTTAACAAATTGTGTCAGCTGTTGGCCCCTAATATAGATGATTTTTTAATTGTATGAGGTGACCTTAATTTGGTACAGGACCTGGACCTAGATAGGTCAAACTCATCCTTAAGTGACAGAATTCCTAGAGGTAGAGGCATCTCATTTCTAAATTCTGAGTTACATCTTATCGCTTCATGGCAAATGCTCCATCCATTGGAGAAAGATTAAACTCACTTATCTAAGGTGCATGCCAACATTCTCTAGAATAGACTATTTGTTAACTTCTAGAAGTATAGTCTAGAGTGGAAGATACTGGGATTGGTGAGATAAAAATCTCAGACCATGCACCTATATGGGTGAGCCTACAAGATGATGGGGAGAGAACTCAGGGTACTTACTGGAAATTTGGCTACTGATTTGCAATTCCAGGACTATTTAAAAGCAAAATGGGCAGATTATGCGGAACATAATGCATTGCATCTTGATGATCCAGTCCTGTTTTGGCAAGTGGTCAAGGCTGTTTTAAGGAGTGACCATCTCATTTGTAATTCAAAGAAAGAAAGTCATGGATAAGTGTATTTTAGCTTTGGAAAGAAAGTTGCATTACCAGAAAAGGGTGTTGGCTGCTGCGAACACGGTAGCCAATAAGAAAGCTTATGTTTCAATGAAAATAGCATTGAACACTTTGCCGCAACAAAGAGCTAAAAAGAGTATCCTTTATTATAAATTTCAACTATACCAACATAGCAATAAGACTGGCATATTACTAGCCAGGCTTATCAAATCAGCTTCAGGATCTCGTTTTATAGCGACCTTATAAGATAAGTCGGGTAAAGTGGTAACTTCTAATAAACACATAAGGGCGAATTTTAAATCCCCCCCTGTGCGTAAAATCCGTGGGTTGCGCCCATGGCTGGGCCTTGCGTGTGCCACACGCATTTTAGAAGAGGCCCGGCTGCACAAGAGCCAGGCCTCGCAAAAGAGGGGGAGGAGTTCAGTTCACTACCCGATACTGGAAAGGCCTGTGCTGAAAATTCGGAATCACATTGGATTTCACTTCTGCGTACCACACTCAAAGCAATGGACAAACCGAACAGATGAATCAAAGCCTTATGGCCTTCCTAAGGGCTTATGTGAATTTATGTCAAGATAACTGGGCATCTCTTCTTCCACGGGCCAAATTTGCTCATAACAATCATGTCAATACTTCCACAGAATATTCATCCTTTATGTAGTCTTTAGGATTCATCCTTGAGTATCCAAACCACTTCCTATTTCAGACAATTGTCCAGCAGCCACCCTGAATAGTCAAGAGCTCCAAGAGCTGTGGACAAAGACTCATCTTCTACTAGACAAAGCAGCAGAACTTTCTAAGAAATAAGCCATCAGGAAGCGCCACTCAGAACCTCAGTTGCACCCTGGAAGCCTAGTCTGGCTTAGTAACAGGAACCTGAGGTTCAAGGTCTTCTCTATGAAATTCATTCCACGGTCTTTGGATCTTTTCCTATTGACTGCCAATTGTGCCCGGTAGCCTACAAACTCAGACTACCACCATCCTTAAAAGTCCATGACGTCATCCATGTCTCTCTGCTGAAACCTTATGTTTTCTCCTGGCTGGATAGTCTGCCACTTCAAACCATTGAAATTGAGGCAGAGGTACAGGAAATCTTACTCTAGAAGAGTTCGTAAATGGTTGCAGTACCTTATTACCTGGAAAAACTACGGCCCTGAAGAATACTCTTGAGAGCCAGCCTCCAACCTACTGTTATGGCATTTTTTGTCATTTGTCATTTAAAAGAATTTATTAAACGCCTAACACAAAAAAGGCCTAGGCGATGAACATAATTATGGATCTGCTCCTCCAGAGGGGAGGAGTTAGCAATCTGTTATAGATATGCTCCTCCAGAGAGGAGGAGTTAGCAATCTGTTATAGATCAGCTGCTGGATACTCCTATAGAAGGAGGAGCTAGCATCTGTTATGGATAACCCCGCCAGGAGGGCGAAGTAGCAATACGTATGGCTTAGCTCCTTCAGAGGGGAGGTGTTAGCAATCTGTTGTAGATCACTCCTCGAGATGAGAGGGGTAGCAATATGTTAGTGATGTGACCGCCAGGGAAGCGGAGTTAGTCTTCTGTAGAATGCTGTTTCCCCAAGGAGAGGAGCTAGCGATATGTAATACTCCGAAGGCGGAGTTAGTGATCTGATGTGGGATGGCTCCCACAGAGTGGCAGTCGGTATGATACCACTCTAGTAGTGTAAGGAATAAACACTTAGTAGAAATGATGAAACCTTGGGCCGATGGCAGGTGACAGCACCCCCAGGGGGAGATCTTGAGAGGGACCACCAGCTAGGCTGGAGTATTGAGACAAACACAGATAGTTCTTTATTAGACTGGAAGTTGAACCACCAGAGGTGGCAGTAGTGAGCTGATATACCCGGCAGGGCTGAAGTCCCTCTGATACTGGAATTGCGATCTCTGGGTTGCTGAGCTGTAGAGAGAGACTATAGGTAGTGAGTAGACAGGGTATGCTGGATACATAACCAGTAGTAGATGATACACTCACAATTGTAGATATCTGTAATGGCCTACTATGCAACAGAGAGTCTTCAGTATATTCAGGAACAGGAGCCGTAGGCGAGTACTGGTTCCTATAGGCAGTCTGAAATAAGAACTCACAATAGCTGTGTATGAGATGGCTTCTGGAATAGAAGAGAGTCTTGGAGGGATTTAGGAACATAGGCCCTCGTGGAGCGAGTACCGGTTCCTATCTGCAATCTGTAATAGTAATTCATAAGATATAGATATGCGATAGCTTCTGAGATAGAAGAGAGTCTGTAAAGAGTTTTAGGAACATGGGCCCTCGTGGAGCGAGTACCGGTTTCTATCTGCAATCTGCAATAATAACTCACGATCTCCGTACCTGCAATAACGTCTTAGACAGAAGGGAGTCTTCAGAGATTAGGAACATGGGCCCTCGTGGAGTGAGTACCAGTTCCTATCTGTAATAGTACTCACAGTGTTCACGTCTGCGATCGCTTCCAGGCAGTAAGGAGTATTCTGAGCATTCAGGGATGTAGGCCCTCGAGGAGCGAGTACAGGATTCCATCTTAGCAATCTGAAATCAAGAAGAGAGAGCGCGGGGCCCCGAGGAGCGGGTACCCCTAGGTAAGTTTGTAGAGGCAGAGCAGCGGAGAAAGAATTCCCCTTGCTAACTCGATTCGTAGTTGCAAGCAAAGATCTTTTAAGTTGGAGGCGGATGACATCACTACGGGGGGACGCCCTGAGGTTCGCGCCCTTGCTGGTACAAAGTCTGGAGCGCGCGCGCGTGCCCTTACATCATCAGGAACATGGCGGATCCGCAGCAGCAAGCCAGCCCAGGGAATCCGGGGCGAAGAGGCGAGGAGAAGCAGTGGCAGCATCTGTCCGTCAGACCCGAAGGGAGTCGCCACAAAGGTAGAGAGAGTGGAGCAAGGGCAAGAACAGGCACGAACGCAACACCTACAAGCCCCCCAACTTGCACCAGAATTCCACAGATGTTTTCCCAATAAACCAAAGCCCAGGAAGTTTGGGAGGGGGCTTTGGAGAGGGGGTACTGTTATGTTTGCTGGCTCGCAGGATGTCCCCGGAAGCTGGAGCACTCACCTCCAAACACCCCAAAAGCAAGCCTGTCTTGTGTGGCACAGACACCACCATCCTCACACCGACCCTGCTCTCCTTAGGTGTGCGCATGCATACTGGCCACCCAGACTTAAAGGGCCTGCAGTGAGAAACAAGCTACGGCAACCTTGGATGATAAGCTTTAGCCCTTAAAAGGTCCTTTCGGACATCCAGACCTTACCTCAGCAATGGGTCTCCTGCATTCCCTGCAATCCATGTTGCCAGTGTTCATGTTCCTTGTTCCTTCTAGCCTTGCTTCATTCAGCCTTGCCTTGCCTCATACAGCCATGCCTTGACTTCCAGTTCAGCCTCATCTTGTCTTCCAGCTCAGTGTTGTCTTGTCACCCGGTACAGCCTCATACATCCTGTCTTCCTTGTTCCCATCCTCAGTGTCTCCTGTGTGACCACATCTCCCTCAGCCTGTTGCTCCAGATCTGACCTCTTACCTGGATCTGACCACATTTGCTTTCCTCCTGGACCTGATCTCTACCCTGGACCTGATTAGTCTTGCTCGCTGCCTGCCCTGACCTTCGCTCTCCTCTGACTTCTGTACGCCTGCTGTCTAACTTATCTCTGGTGTGTCTCTGGACTCTACTTACCACCGCTACCCTAAGGACCCACCTAAATCCTGCAGGCACCCAGAATCCAAGGGCCCAACCTGTGGAGGAGACGGTTGGTAAAGGTGAAGCTACAGACTGTCCTGCTACAGAGCATGATCGCCAGCTAATAGTGGGGGCCTCAGAGGTTTACCCAGGAGGATGTAACAACTGCACTGCAGCACTAAAATTATAACTTTGGAGTGAGGCAGAGGTATTATGACATTCTTAATTTTATTTACCATTTTCTTCCTAATAATTCCTAACATTCTGTTTGCTTTTTTGACTGCCACAGCACACTGAGCCGACGATTTCAATGTATTATCCACTATGACGCATAGATCTTTTTTCCAAGGTGGTAACTCCTAATTTGGAACCTAATATCATGTAACTATAGTATGGGTTATTTTTCCCTATATGCATCACCTTGCACTTGTCCACTTTAAATTTCATCTGTCATTTGGATGCCCAGCCTTCCAGTCTCGCAAGTTCCTCCTTCAATTTCTCACAATCTGCTTGGGATTTAACTACTCTGAATAATTTTGTGTCATCTGCAAATTTGATCTTTCTCGTCGTATGCCTTTCCAGATCAATTATTAATATGTTAAAAAGTACTGGTCCAAGTACAAAAACCTGAGGCACTCCACTGTTTCCCTTTTTCCACTGAGAAAATTGACCATTTTATCCTACTCTCTGTTTCCTGTCTTTTAACCAGTTTGTAATCCACAAAAGGACATGGCCTCCTATCCCATGACTTTTTAGTTTTCTTAGAAGCCTCTCTTGAGGGACTTTGTCAAATGCCTTCTGAAAATCCAAATACACTACATCTACTGGTTCACCTTTGTCCACATGTTTATTAACCCCTTCAAAAAACTGTAACAAATTTGTGGAGCAAGACGTCTTTTGGGTAAATCCATGCTGGCTGTGTCCCATTACACCATGTCTATCGATATGTTCTGTGAGTTTGATCTTTAGAATAGTTTCCATGATTTTTCCCAATAGTGAAGTGAAAACCCATTGGAAGAGAAGATTTCCTCGGGTTTTCTTTCCCTTTCATTCAGCTGCTATTCAACATATTGCTGTTATGTTATCTTTTGCAGTATTATCTCTTTAACAATCTGTGTGGCAAAAGGTTTTGATGCAACAGAGCTTTCATGTAATTTGTTTACAAATGTCAATGACATTTTGGCTCATTGTGTTGTGGATAGGGATGGGAATGGTGGGGAGGGCATTTCTTTTAGCACAGCGTGTAATCTCAGAAATGAAGGCAGTCATTCTAGATGTTAGGGGCAGTATATGGGGGGAAGTTAAGGAGGGTTTGAAGGGGGGAAGGAGGGAGGATTTGAGACAAAAGTGAGTTCTCCAGAAGAAACAATTTGGAAATTTAAAGTTGAACAATGGGTTAGATCCTAGGATCTCATCACTTAGCGGGAGCCTATGGTGGAAGGGGCCCTGCCTGGCTGAAAAAGATAATTTCTTCTATGTTTTCTAGTATATTGCACCTCTATGTGGTATCAATTCAGCAATAAAGAGAAAAAAATTCTTTCTGCTTTTAAAAAAAACAGTAGATTTGGTACTGGTACAAGAGACACACCTCAATGACAGGAAATATCAGAAACTACGGTGGTGGTGGGTAAGTGATGTAAGATTTGTTTCTGCATCCACTAAGTCCACTGGGGTAGCGATCCTAGTTCATAAAAATTTGCCTTTAATTTTAAAGCAAGAGATTAGAGACCCAATAGGTAGATATGTAATTAGGTAGATATGTAATTTTGATTGCTGAATTCTATTGGAAGGTTATGGTAATTTGCAATTTATATGCTTTTAATAATTACAACCATTCCCTTTTGTTAACTAGGATTTTGCTCCCATATGTGGATGATTGCTTAATCTTGGGGGGGGAGACTTTAATTTAGTACATGACTCAGCTCTAGATAAATCTAATCCCTCCTCTGGAGACAGTTTGCCTTCTAGAAGGGAGGATTCCTTTTGTCAATGAATGATTGTAACTAGTAGATGCTTGGAGAGTGTTACGCTCTGCAACCGCTGCTGGTCACCTCTCTTTTTGCTGCTGTGGCTCCATTGGGTGAACTTGCGGCCTCTGCCAGCTACCATCGGCCTTCTGGCCTCCATTCCTGGGCCTACCTGAGCAGCTTGGATGCTGCTGACCACCATCTTACCCTCGGGGTTCCCTAGGCACGCAAGCACACTCCCCGACCTGATTTAACCACGTCATGGTGGCACTCCATGAAGTTAGCATGTGGCACATTTAAAACTAATTGGAGAAAGTTCTTTTTCGCTCAATGCACAATTAAACTCTGGAATTTGTTGACAGAAGATGTGGTTAGTGCAATTAGTATAGCTGTGTTTAAAAAAGGATTGGATAAGTTCTTGGAGGAGAAGTCCATTACGTGCTATTAATTAAGTTGACGTAGATAATAACCACCGCTATTACTAGCAATGGTAACATGAAGTAGACTTAGTTTTTGGGTACTTGCCAGGTTCTTATGGCCTGGATTGGCCACTGTTGGAAACAGGATGCTGGGCTTGATGGACCCTTGGTCTGATCCAGTATGGCATGTTCTTATGGCGGGAACTTCGGAGGCGTCCCCATCACATGACGTCACTCAACTCCGATGTTTAAGCTCACCAGCCCAGACAGCCGGCGAATTGGCAACGAGCTCACTTGCTGTATCTACCTGCTCCCACTTCAGCATTGTTCCAGTTCCTGCTTCCATGGTGTGAAACTATAGGGTACCCGCTCCTCGAAGGCCCTTCGTTGTCTCTCGGCTATCCGCTCCTCTGAGGGCCTTCACCCGGACTTCTGCCTGCCTCGCTTCCTGAGGCTTCCTACGGAACTACTACTTGTCTTCAATGGCTGTGAGTACCATGCTGTGGATCCCTGTTGTCATATCTACGTATGCAACCTCTTCGGTGTACCCCGCTCTGCGGACCATTGCCGTGATTCATTAGAGGAGCCACCTCCGGGTCTACCCTGCTCTGCGGATTCATGCCGTGATATCAACAGAGGAACCCTCACCGGTGTACCCCGCTCTGCGGACCACTATCGTGATTCTTCATCGAGGAACCCTCCAGAGTACCATCTCTACGGACCCAGTGTAACTACAGTGACTGTATTTATCTCCCAGCATTCTCGCTCCTCGGGTAGTGCCGCAGCTACTGACTGACTCCAGTCATCTGAGCTGAGTCTGATGTCAGCATCTGTGCTGTTGCCCCGTGGCCCGCCTCCTGGGATCACCCTTACTTTCTCCATCTATATCTCTGCTGTATATCATCCTGCATCCGAGACTCTGTCTCCCAACAGTGAGGCTCAGTGGGGCTCCTCCCCTGGGTGGTACCACCTCTCACCTTGGCCAAAGGCCCCACCAACTTACAAATCCTAACAGCAATAACACCGGTAAGTTACTGGTGAACTTAGTTAAAACCTCATCTGGTCCCAAATTTATTACCACACTTTGGTCCAATTCAAATAGTGGAATAGTAAAAATTTTGGAAGATTTCTACAAAGATTTATACTCTTCTGAGGGCTGACACTTGAGAAAGAGTCGAAGCTTTCTGGGATTAGTGGATCTCCCAAAATTTACTATAGGTCATTTAAATTTATTAAATAAACCTATAAATGATGAGAATATTTTGATTAGTATCCAAAAAGCTAAATTACTGAAATCCCCAGGATCGGATGGCTTCCATTTGAAATATTATGAGATATTGTCAGAACATATGGTTGATCTACTCCATTGTGTCTATACAGAATTCATTGATCAAGGGGAATTTCCACACACTTCTAATATAGCTCAGATCATCTATAAACCAGGGAAGGACCATAGCTCCCTCTCATCTTCTAGCCCTATATCCCTGCTAAAGTTTGATAAAAACTTATTAACTAAAATGATAACAGATATATAAGCTTTACTTCTCCTTGATTTTATTGCTGAAGGACAAGTAGGTTTTTGCGTAGATGATATAACCTGACCAATTAACCACCATAGAATTAACCACTATTAACCACCATAGAATTGTGCAAGAGACAACTCACTCCATTTTTTATAGTCATCTTTGATGCTGAAAAGGCATTTGATAGAGTGGCAATATTTATTCCATCTTTTGGGACACATGGATTTAGAGTGTCTCTTTCACAATACTGTAAGGCTGTTATTTAAAAATCCATTGGCGATTATGAATGGTGTACAATTGGATTTATTTGCTATAGGCAGAGGTACAAGACAGGGTTGCCCCTTATTGCCAACTTTAGAGCCTTTATTGAGCTCAATTCTAGCAACAAAAGAGATTGCAGGGATGCAAATAGATTCTCAGGTGTTTAAATAAGCTGCATTCACAGATTATATACTGGTCTTTTTAACTAAACCTGAGGCTTCGCTTAATACATTCATGCTTATTTTTGATAGTTATGGAAAATCTCAACATAAATAAATCTGAGGCTTTAGCTTTCCCAGATTCTGTTAAGGAGTGGTAGAGCAGGCAATTCTATTTAAAGTGGGATGATGGAATGCTTAAGTACTTGGGGTTGAAAATATCTATGGATTTGGGAGCCTTTTGTGATTTGAATTTCTCTCGATTATTGGAATTTACCAAATCCAAGTTACACACTTGGCAGGGTTTACCGCTCCCTTTAGTGGGTTGTATTAACTTATATATAATGGTGCTGTTCCCCTAATGGCTATATGTTCTTCAAAACTTGTCTGTTAGATGTCTACATTTATTTGGGAGGGGGGGTGGGGAGACACGCATTCCACGTCAATGGCTGAAAAAGAATTGGGTCCAAGGAGGTTTGGTGCCTCTGGATCTGGAAATCAACAGACTGGCTAGTATTACTATTTTGAGAATTCTTAGAAACTGGATATATGATGGCTCCAACTATGTTAATTTGAGGAGGGAACAGGCTACATGCTCCAACCAACAAATTGTCAAAGGGCTTTTCAAAGTATATTTTACTATCCCCAGTTAAATGGGCCTGGATGAAGCTGTTAGAGTTATCTAAATGTTCTATGAAGTGCTCTCAGTTGTTGCCAATTTAAGGGATTTCTCTCCAGGGTTCTCAAATTTCTAATTTCCAATTGTAGGCATCCAAGGGTTTCACGTAATTACACGTGCCGGGAAGTGATGGAATGTTACTACCTTTTCAATAGCTGAAAGTACAGTTTGCTCTGGGTGACATAGATAAAATTCCTATTTACAATTAATACATAACATTTTTACTTTAAAGACAGAGGACTTGAGCACTTCCCTGCTTGCAAAACTTGATAACATTTTCAGATTGGAGAGATGGACAGACTTTCTCTTTCCAAGATACACAAGGCTTTGAAACAATTAGTCTTCTTGGATACTACACTCACTAGATGGTTCCAGGAGAATGGCTCAGCCCTCTCAACAACACTATTAGATGTGAATCGGAACTGATATTGGATCCGATTCTGGTTCCGATTCACATCTCTACTATTCAATATTTTCATGCTGCCACTATGTAAATTACTGACGAAGCTAGGAATGACTTTCCTCTTGTATGATGACAACTTACAATTTTATATCCCACTTGCCAGATCATTTGAAAACACAGTGTCAATACTCTCTACATATATGAAAGCAATACAACAAGAATTATCGCAACTTAAACTGACATTAAACCCCCAAAAAACAGAAATCATTTAGCTGAGTAGAAACTAGAAACCCATCAAAATTTAAACCACTGCCCTAGATCTGGGTAATTTTCTAATTAGCCCCTCAAATCAAGTACGGAATTTAGGGGTACAGCTAGATGAGACCCTCACAATAAAAATGCACATCAGGAAACTAATTAAGATAGGTTACACCAAGCTGCGGATACTAAGTCGGTTGAAACCATCATTAACTCTTGCGAACTTCTGCACTGTATTACAAACTCTAATCATCTCAAACCTTGACAGTTACTTCTAAGTCTTCCAGCATGTCACTTAAAACTACTACACTACTACAAAATACTAGGGATGTGAATCGTTTTAGGACGATTAAAATTATCGTCCGATAATTTTAATATCGTCTTAAACCGTTATGGAACACAATACAATAGAGATTCTAACGATTTATCGTTATAAATCGTTAGAATCGTGAGCCGGCACACTAAAACCCCCTAAAACCCACCCCCGACCCTTTAAATTAAATCCCCCACCCTCCCGAACCCCCCCCCCAATGACTTAAATAACCTGCGGGTCCAGCGGCGGTCCAGAACGGCAGCGGTCCGGAACGGGCTCCTGCTCCTGAATCTTGTTGTCTTCAGCCGGCGCCATTTTCCAAAATGGCGCCGAAAAATGGCGGCGGCCATAGACGAACACGATTGGACGGCAGGAGGTCCTTCCGGACCCCCGCTGGACTTTGGCAAGTCTCGTGGGGGTCAGGAGGCCCCCCACAAGCTGGCCAAAAGTTCCTGGAGGTCCAGCGGGGGTCAGGGAGCGATTTCCCGCCGCGAATCGTTTTCGTACGGAAAATGGCGCCGGCAGGAGATCGACTGCAGGAGGTCGTTCAGCGAGGGTTCTGGCGCCTCGCTGAACAACCTCCTGCAGTCGATCTCCTGCCGGCGCCATTTTCCGTACGAAAACGATTCGCGGCGGGAAATCGCTCCCTGACCCCCGCTGGACCTCCAGGAACTTTTGGCCAGCTTGTGGGGGGCCTCCTGACCCCCACGAGACTTGCCAAAAGTCCAGCGGGGGTCCGGAAGGACCTCCTGCCGTCCAATCGTGTTCGTCTATGGCCGCCGCCATTTTTCGGCGCCATTTTGGAAAATGGCGCCGGCTGAAGACAACAAGATTCAGGAGCAGGAGCCCGTTCCGGACCGCTGCCGTTCCGGACCGCCGCTGGACCCGCAGGTTATTTAAGTCATTGGGGGGGGGGGTTCGGGAGGGTGGGGGATTTAATTTAAAGGGTCGGGGGTGGGTTTTAGGGGGTTTTAATGTGCCGGTTTTTGCGATTTTTAGATTTTTAGATTTTTCACACGATTTTTCATCACGATTTTTCATTCACGATATTTTACCCCCCCAAACGGCAACAATACGATTCCCTCCCCCTCCCAGCCGAAATCGATCGTTAAGACGATCGAGGACACGATTCACATCCCTACAAAATACTGCAGCATGACTATTATTAGGATCAAGGAAATATGATCACATTACAGCCACACTGATATCACTGCACTGGTTACCTGTACAATCCAGAACATACTTTAAAGTATTAATAATAATATTCAACATCATTCACTCCAATAAAATTGGCTTATTAGGAGTGATACTACAACTGAACAATCCTCTGAGAACACTAAGATCCCAAAATAAAGGTCTACTGTCTATTCCCACAACAAGGTGCACATGTCTGATGCAAACAAGATGCCGAGTGTTCTTAACTGCAGGGCCAAAGCTCTGGAACTCTCTGCCTGAGGCATTACATACTTTAGCAGACAGAAAGAAATTTAAACGTGAAGTAAAAACATGGCTATTCAAAAACGCTTACAATTTAACATAAAACATCAGAATAGACAGAACTACAAAAACAAGAAGGACAAACAAAAATAATCAGATTATGAAAAATAAACCAAATGCAAGTCTCTCAAAACAACTCACTGACTAAGACATGAAAATTATCATTTAATGTCAATTACCTATACCCTTAGCCTTATGCATTACATCAATTAAAATACACTAGAAATTTTCAATTGATAATGCCTGACAATGAATACCACCTCTGAAACCAATCATTATTTGTTTGTTTGTTGAGTTATAACTATGAATGTCACTTTGTAAACTGTTGTGATCGATACATGGAACTACGATATATAAAATGTCTTAATAAATAAATAAATATTATAACAGGAAGTGCTGAGGTATTGTTTTAAACATTTGAAAGGAATATCCTCCAATATCTACCTAAGGGAACTACAATACAAATTCCTGTGAAGAGCTTATGTTTCTCAAGCCCATGCAATTTAAAGTTAAATTGTTATCCACATCCACCTATAAGAAGTGTAAATTTGGAATGGTACTCTGTCCCATGTCTTCAGGTCATGTCCTCACATCCAGCCTTTTTGGAATAAGATATCATGTTATGTGGTGAAAATTTTGAGTTACGCCATTCTTTTTAATCCAGGATCTCTACTCTTTGAAAAATGTCCCCTCTCCTGTTTAGGAATAAAGGGGACAAAATGTGCCAGGAGAGCCTATGTATTAGGCAAAAAGCCAATATTACTAAATTGAAGGGAAGAAAGTCCATCCTCCTGGCAGGGCTGTAACTCACTACATGATATGATGCAAATGGAGAATACGGCCTCTAAATCCACATTTATGCATAGGAACTTATTCTTACTGTATCTATTTGGGAGAATCATATTCAAAATTTTTCATCATCTTCTAGTTTGATCTTAAATTGATGATTTCCTAATTATCTCCGAAGAGGTATTTGCCTTATGCTGGAACTACTTAGTAACTAAATATCATTGTGTATTATTGAGGGGGATTGATAGTAGGGTTAAGAGATGATTAAAATGGTCTATCAGTACCTAGGGGTTGGGGGAAAGATGAATGAAACTGTAATGCACTTTGGACATTATGCTTTATATGTTGTAGAGATTCAGATGGTAGAGAGGGGGGTGGGGAAAAATGTAAAAATTATTACATATTTACCATTGTTAACCTTGGGGTACATAAGAAAACAATGTACTTTGAGGCTTTATTTGTATCTTTTATTATGTTTAATATAGAGTTTGAACATATAAAATCTATGCATGTAAATCCCGCTGGAGAACTGCTTGCATATATTAGCAGGCGTAAAGGGGTATGATTAGTTTTCCCAGCAAAATTTTCAAAGTAAAAAATATACATGTACTTTCACTTTGAAAATTGGTGTAAAGTCTGCAGATAAAAACTACCTGCAGACTTTACGACAAAATTATTCCTATTATTGGTTTCCAAAGTATGCAGATTTATCTCATACATATTGATTGTGCATCTCCTGAAAATTTGATTGGCTGTGGCATCCTCAGGACAAGTTTGGGGACCTCTGGCTTAAAAGCACCAATGATTTCCAAATGACCCAGCGAGTGTTATGGTCCCTGTCGTGACCGGGGCCTTACCTGCCCTTCACCGGTCTCAGCGGCACCGATGTCGGCGGCATTCCCGTGGAGGCCTCCCCGGGAACGCCCTTTCTATAGACGCGCGCGCAGGAAGGGGGCTGAAATAGCCCGCTTCCCGCCGCGCGACGCTCCTCCCTCTTCGATGACATCGGACGCCGGGGAGCATTTAACCCCGGCGTCTGCTCCTACTCGGGGCCTTGCCACCGGGTTCCACCGTGGTTCCTAGTTGTTCCAGGCCCCGAGGTATTCTACAGTGCCTGCCTGCCTGCCTGCTACAGTGCCTGCCTGTTTGCCTGCCTGCTACAGTTCCTGCCTTCTGCTACCTTGCCTGCTTACTACAGTGCTCCTCCCTGGGGGGCTCAGGTCTCCGCCACGGTTCCTGCCTGGTTCCAGTTCCCGAGTCTTGCCACAGTTCCTGCCTGGTTCCAGTAACCAGACTTGCTTCAGTTCCAGTCCGGTTCCAGTATGTGTCTTGCTTCAGTTCCTGCCTGGTTCCAGAACCCGAACCCAGTTACAGTACTGCTACTGTCCTAGTCTGGTTCCAGTTAACCGTCCTGATCCACTACCCGCCTAAGTCCCAGCAGCCGGGCCCCTACGGGCTCCTCCCGGGGGGGCTTCGGCTTCCAAGGGTGAAGCCACCTAAGTCCCAGTGGTTGGGCTCCTACGGGCTCTTCCCGGGAGAGCACCAGCTTCCAGGGTGAAGAGTATCATCTATGTCCTGCCAGATATCCGCCTCCCAACCTGCTCTTATCGAGAGACATTAGAACGCTTTATCCCAGTCTCTTGCAGGTCGGCCCAAGGGACCACTAAACAGAAACTCCTTTCTCACAACAGATTGCAAGGCCATGGACTCGGCGGATCTGTCGTGCCTTCGAGCCATCCCAGGAATGGCCCAACGATTGCAGCAATTACGGCATTGCTTTGATGAGTTGGCAGCTACGGTGGAGCAACTAGCGGCCTGCCTAGTTAAGATACCCATGAATCCTCCGCCCGCCGATAGGTCGGCACCCGAGGAACAAGTTATCTCGACAACCCAGTTACCCGCACCTTCTCGTTACGCCGGGGATGCAAAGACCTGCCGCGGTTTTCTGAACCAATGTTTTCTACGGTTCACTCTGTTGCCCCGGCAGTTCCCCACTGACTCGGTGAAGGTGGCCTACATTCTCTCCCTGCTCGATGAAAAGGCCCTATTGTGAGCCTCCCTGCTCTGGGAACATAACGATCCCTCGCTTGAGGATTTACAGCAGTTCATCTCGAGCTTCCGACAGGCGTTTGATGAACTGGACCGCTTGGCCACTGCTACAACACAACTGCTCCAGTTACGCCAGGGGGTCCGCTCCCTGGCAGACTATGCTATGGATTTCCGTACTCTTGCCCAGGAGGTCGGTTGGCAAGACGGCAGCCTAAAAGCTATTTTTCTAGAAGGACTATCCGGGCGTATCAAGAATGAGCTCGCGGCCCGTGATCTCCCGGAGGACCTCAATGCACTAATAGACCTGGCTGGCCGCATCGACCGCTGCCTCCAGCAGAGGGCGAGAGAGCAACGACCTGCCTGAAGTAATTCCCCGTTGGTTTCCGCGTATTCTGAGGTATCATCTTCTCCTATGATTGAGTGTCTGGAGAGTACCCCTACTGAACCTGTACGGTTGGGATGTTCCCCGCTCTCCACGGAGGAGAGACAGCAATGCCGCACTCAGGGCTTGGGTCTCTACTGCGGTGAGCAAGGTCAACTGCCAGGAGCGTTTGGAAAGACGCCAGAACCTAGGAGGTCGTGAGGAGCTCCTCCTGGGTTGTGCCTCAGTTCCTCAATGCACCGTACCAATTACATTGGAGTTCCCAGAAGGGTCACTGGAGACCCTCACATTCCTGGACTCCGGAGCAGGGGGTAATTTTATTCGACAGGAGTTAGTCTCCCAATTGCGGATTCCCACGCAAGAGCGGGAGACACCGCTACGAATTACCTCCGTCCAAGGCACGCTCCTCCCAGGGCGTATCAAGACATCCACGACACCCGTTTCGGTCCGCACCGGAGCGATCCACTCGGAGGAGATGGCTTTCCTAGTCTTAGAGAAGGCCGTCCACCCCGTGGTGCTAGGGTTGCTGTGGCTGCAGAAGCATTCGCCCATGATTCAATGGGATACCTTGCGAATTACCCAGTGGAGTCCATCTTGTCACTCCACCTGCTTGCAGATGTCCGAGGATCCTGCTTCCGTCTCTTGTGCCATTTCCAACTTGGTTCCCACTTCAGAGCCTTGCCGTGATCCCACTCCGGGTTCTGCTTCCGTTACCATGGGGAGGGAACTACTACGGCAGTTTCCCCAGGTTCACTCAGGTAAACCCAGGCCTCCCAAGAGGGGGCATAAGAGGAGAGGTACTGTTACGGTCCCGGTCGCGACTGGGGCCTTACCTGCCCTTCGCCTGTCTCGGCGGCGCAGATGTCGGCGGCGTTCCCGGGAGGCCTCCCCGGGAATGCCCTTTCTCTAGACGCGCGCGCGCGTGCAGGAAGGAAGCTGAAATAGCCCGCTTCCCGCTGCGCGACGCTCCTCCCTCTTCGATGATGTCGGACGCCGGGGGCATTTAACTCCGGCGTCTGCTCCTACTCGGGGCCTTGCAACCGGGTTCCACCTCGGTCCCTAGTTGTTCCAGGCCCCGAGGTGTTCGTAGTGCCTGCCTGCCTGCCTGCCTGCTACAGTGCCTGCCTGTTTGCCTGCCTGCTACAGTTCCTGCCTTCTGCCTTCTGCTACCTTGCCTGCTTACTACAGTGGCCGGGCCCCTACGGGCTCCTCCCTGGGGGGCTCCGGTCTCCGCCACAGTTCCTGCCTGGTTCCAGTTTCCGAGTCTTGCCACGGTTCCTGCCTGGTTCCAGTTCCCGAGTCTAGCCACCGTTCCTCCCTGGTTCCAGTAACCAGTCTTGTTTCAGTTCCAGTCCGGTTCCAGTACCTGCCCTGCTTCAGTTCCAGTCCGGTTCCAGTACATGTCTTGCTTCAGTTCCTGCCTGGTTCCAGAACCCAAACCCAGTTACAGTATTGCTACTGTCCTAGTCTGGTTCCAGTTACCCGTCCTGATCCACTACCCACCTAAGTCCCAGCGGTTGGGCTCCTACGGGCTCCTCCCGGGGGAGCACCAGCTTCCAGGGTGAAGAGTATCGTCTACGTCCTGCCAGATATCCGCCTCTCGACCTGCTCTTATCAAGAGACATTAGAACGCCTTATCCCAGTCTCTTGCAGGTCGGCCCAAGGGTCCACTAAACAGAAACTCCTTTCTCACAACAGTGAGTACAGAAAATTCCTCCACTTTTGCTGAAGCCTTTCTGATAGCAGAGAGAAGAATATATTCTACTGCAGCTCTGCTGCAGAGAGAGTAGAATGATGCAGCGGCAGGGCCGTTTCTAATCTATTTAGCACATTACAGATCAAGCTGTCTTAGAAAAACATTAAAAATGACAGACAAACTTGAAAATAGCCTGAAAACGAACAGAGTGTCACAATTTGACTTTAAGACTTGAAGGCATAGTTGACAGTGCAGTATGCATTATGCAATAGCAGAGAATCTTATTTGAAAAGCATGCTGAAAGCAATAGCAACCACAGCAGGAGATATGACTCCCAACTCCTTCTAGTGTCATCATATTGAAATCACTATGCCTTGTATTTATAAGTGTGCTAAACAGGACTTGACCTATTCCTTCAGAGGCTAGAAAAGTTCTCTAGATGCATCCTTTTTAAAACAAAAACTGCATATTTACTGAAGTGATAAACATGGTTTAGATCCTATCTGCAGCTCCATAATTCACAGAAAAGGTTCCAAGTCTGGAAGATTTAAGAGCGATGTCCACAATGCATGAGCTTGTGCCTACAAATTCTGCATTAGTTTAAACAACTTCCCATTCACCCTGACCCAGAATATGCCCCAAAGATACCAATTATATTTAAACCAACTCTAGCATGCTACTCAAATTCGACATGTTTGAGGCAGGACAAAACATGTGGCAAACCATTCAGAGATACTCTCCTTTTTCTGTATATAATAATAAGGATAGAATACTCTTTTGGAAAAGGACTTATTTTTTTAAATATACATTACCTATGTTACTATGTGTAATTGAGGTGATTAGTATCTGATAAGTTTTTTTTATATTGTTTAATGATGTTCTTATTTTTGTTTTATGTCTTGGTTTTTATTATGAATTTTTTATTGAAAACCACTTAGGAAATGTGTGTGTGTGTGTATATATATATAGAGAGAGAGATTTTCAAAATAATACAAACAAAAGTAAATTGTTTGCTTAAGAAATACATGGAGTCATAGCAGTGAACTTCCAAAATGTAGAAAAAAGAAAATCAAAAAAATTATATAACAAGAAAACAAATACAATGCTGTCCCCCGCTTCCAACCATTAAAAAGACAAGAAGAACAAGAAAAAAAACAAAGATAAATTTGGGAGTTTACCTAAGAAAACTAAACAAAGAAATGGCATTAACATAGAATAAATCAATGAAACAAAAAGAGAGGAAAAAGGATACAAATCCCATATACTAAATATGAAACCAAAAATATATTACAATAAACAACTTATATGCCAACAGATGACAATATCATCAATGATTGCCTCAAGATCTCACTCTGCAGCCTCTCGCCACTCAATGGGCCGCAAGCCATAATCGGTCACTGAAGCAGTTTGTTACTTGTAATCATTTATTGTCATCGTGCTGCAAAGTCATTGCTTTATTTTTATATGAAGAACATTTTTTTATTCTTTTAATTTATAATTTAAGGAACTGTGATTATACAACACTAAAGAAATCTTTGTATGGTTTTGAGTACAAATTAGCTGGACAAACATATTTGGCTAACTTGACCAAGATATTCAGTTTTGTGGCTTATCTTATACTGGGGTGTCATAATCGAAAAGAGCTGTATGTGATGGGGGATGAAAGACTGTTGTGCACGGACCAAGAGAGGAACCTTAGGCCTTGATTTTCTAACCTACCGCAGTGTGTGAATTGCGCGGTACAGGGGGGAGGGACTGCGATAGCCAGCAGCACCTCAGCGGTGTGATCGCTGCTGGCTTTCGTACCCAATAGCGACATCGTAAAAGGTGGTGCTATTGTGCGCGAAATTGGAAGCGAAAAGGCTCCTTACCTTTTCGCTGTCCATGCTGTCTTCGCTGCGTCTGCCCTGGTGCCGCCCCGACTCCTCCCCTTCCAGTGGTTACTCCTCCCCGACCTAGCTAGCGCATGCAAAAAGGGACTTTTCGCGTGCACTAGCTTTAGAAAATAACTCACTTAGGGTGATAGTCCCTTGCATTTGAAGACAGTGAATCAATGTGACAAGGCAATAGCTAAAGCCAGAAGAATGCTGGGCTGCATAGAGAGGGGAATAACCAGTAAGAAAAAGGAGGTACAGGTCCTTGGTGAGGCCTCACCTGGAGTATTGTGTTCAGTTCTAGAGACTATATCTCAAAAAGGATAGAGACAGGATGAAGGAGTTCCAGAGAAGGGCAACCAAAATAGTGTGTGGTCTCCATCGTATGACTTATGAGGAGAGGCTGAAGGATCTGAATATGTATACCCTGGAAGAGAGGAGGTGTAGGGGAGATATGATGCAGACCTTCAGATACCTTGGAACCTTTTCCGTTAGAAAAGAAACAGTAGAATTAGGGGTCACGTAATGAAACTTCAGGGGGGATGACTCAGAACCAATTTCAGGAAGTATTTCTTCATGGAGAGAGTGGTGTATGCCTGGAATGGCCTTCCAGAGGAGGTGGTGAAGACAAAAACAATTAAAGAATTCATAGGGGCATGGGATAAACACTGTGGGTCCCTAAAAACTAGAGGATGGAAATGAACTGTGCATAGGAATAACTCGCTCAGTGCAAATTACTACCTGTTACGCCCGCTGGCCGCGGCCCCTGCAACCGGCTTGCCTTACCCTCTTTCCCATCACGGCAGGAGAGGGAGAGCGCATCTGGCATCGCTCCCTTCAGCGCAGCCTGGTCAGCTTCGGGGAGGGCCCTGTACGCGGCTGGGATGCCATTGTTGTTGGCTTCATTCTTCCTGCCTCCTCCAGCTATTCCAGAAGCTTAGGGTTTGCTGTAGTGATTCGGTAATCGGTAGGAGAATTTGTATATCATCCGCATAGAGATAGTGTGTAAGCTTTAGCTTTGAGAGAAGGTGGCAGAGAGGTAGGAGGTAAATGTTGAAGAGGGTTGGTGAAAGGGAAGATCCTTGTGGGACTCCGTAGTTAGAGATGACCGGGTGAGATTCTTTATTGTTAATTTTGACCTTGAAGGCTCTGTTGCAAAGGAAAGATTTGAACCAGTTGAGATTCGTGCCAGAGATGCCTATATCTGCAAGACGGTCTAGGAGAATTGAGTGGTTGACGGTGCCAAAAGCTGCGGAAAGATCTAGGAGAGCTAGTAGATAGGGTTGACTTTTATCCATGTTCATGATGATGGAGTCTGTAAGGGAAGTCAGAAGGGATTCTGTGTTAAGAGATTTACGGAATCCAAACTGGGAAGGAGCTAGAATCTTGTGTTCCTCCAAGTATTCTGAGAGTTGTTTACTGACAATTTTCTCCATAATTTTGGAAATGAGAGGTAAGTTGGCAATAGGACGGACGTTTGCAGGGTCATCTGTTGGCAGGTTGGGTTTTAGGATGGCCAGCTTTAAAGTGTCAGGAACTAGTCCTTGAGTTAGGGAGCAGTTGATAATTTCTGCAATAGGTTTAGCAATGATGTTTGGGATGGAGATGAGGAGGTTTGATGGGATGGTGTCTAAGGGGTGGGAAGAGGGTTTGAGTTTCTTTAGGATGTTTTCTATCTCCAGTGAAGAATTTGTTTCTAGGACTGTGAGAGTTGTGGATCGGTGAGGGGAAGAAGTGAGGGGGGCAGGGGAGATGGGTTGGATGAAGAAAGAGGGTTGATGAGATTAATTATTTTGTTTTCAAAGTAATTTGCAAGTTCTATTGCTTTACTGCGAGCTTGGTTGTCTGGAAAAATTGGTGGAGTAGGTTTGGTGAGGGCTGAGACATACGAGAAGAGATCTTTGGTGTCAAAGATGAAGTGGTGGATTTTTTTGGCGAAGAAATCTTTCTTTGTTTTGTGAATGGTGTTTCTGTAGGCGTTTAGTGATGCTTTGTAAGCTGCTAGAGTGGTAGAGGAGGGATTTTTTCGCCATCTGTGTTCTTTATTTCTGACCTCTTGTTTGAGGGACTTTAATTCAGGTGTGAACCACGGTTTTCTGTTGTCTGAAGAAGGGTGAAGCGCTTTTGTGGTGAGAGGGCATGTTACTTCTGCTACTTTATTGGTTATTTTGAACCAGGACGAGGTGGCCGCAGTAGCATTTGAGAGGTCCAGTTGTGTTAGTTCCTTAAAGAGATGGTTACCTAGAAGGTCCGTAGAGCATGGTTTTCTGAATTGTATTGTGGTTTTAGGGAAGGTGAGAGGAGGAAGGTTTAAAGTCTCTAGGGTGGTAGTGATGATCTGATGGTCGGACCAAGGGACTGAGGAACATGTGGGATTGGAAGAAAGAGAGAAACCTTCATTAATGAAGATTAGGTCCAATGTGTGGCCTGCTTTGTGAGTAGGGGTGTTGACGATCTGTTTGAATCCCATGTAGCTAAGGGAGGAAAGAAGAGTATCACAATTGGCTGAGTGCGGTGAAATGTCCACATGTAAGTTGAAGTCTCCCATTATAATTGTAGGAGTGTCGGGTATGAGATGTTTTGCGATGTATTCAATGAGGGGAGAGGGGTCAGATTCAATTATTCCTGGCAGGGCATAGATGAGGCAAATTTGAAGGTGGGTGGATTTGAAAAAGGCACATTCTAGATTGGAAACTGAGGTGGAGTGTTGCAGAGTTAGTCTAAAGCCTTTTTTTGCTGCTAGAAGCAGGTCGCCTCCTCTTTTTTTGAGTCTTGGGATTGAGAAAATGTCATAGATTTGAGTGGGAAGTTGATTGGTTAGAACAGTGTCCGTCAGCTTTAGCCAAGTTTCTGTGATTGCACAGATATCAGGATTAGAGTCAAGGAGGTAGTCGTTAAGGATGTGGGATTTTTTTGAGAGAGATTGGGCATTAAACAGAGTTAAGGAGAATAAAGACAGGCCCAGAAGCTGTGTGATGGGTGAGATCATGATTGGAATAAGTCTTTTTTGGTGGAGGGTGTGGTAAATTGAGAGATTGGGTTGAGTTCTGGAGAGGTTCCTGATAATGGGGATGGGGAAGGTACTCTTCATTTGTGGGGATATAGACACTAGTAGGAGGGAGAGTGGCGTGGTCAATCTGCAAGGAAGACAACAGGTGAAGGCCGTTCGAGGAGGAAAGGTGTGAGGAGGAAAGCACCAAATTTAGAGTGAGGGGCAGCCCTGCAGGGCTACACGAAGGGGTGCACAAAGGGGCCTGTCCCTTTGATACGCTCCTTCAGCACGCGGCGCACGCAGCGCAGCGCCGGGCTTGAGCTTAGATTTAAATCCCTTCAAGGGCGGCCGCTGATTGGCTGTCCTGGAGGGAGGGACCACGTGGATTGGCTGGTCCTGATGTGGGCTGTCTGCGTCGGGCCTCGCCGTCACGGTCAGAGGCAGACGGGAGGGTGGCTGAAGAGTGCTTCGCGGTCGACGCCTGGACGGCTGCGGGTAAGAGTGGATTTTTTAGAGCCTTACCCCGACGAGTCTGGGCGCCGAAAGTGCAGGCCTACCTTCGCACTCTGCTCTTCCGCGGAAAGGATCGGTGCCGGACTTGAGCTTAGATTTAAATCCCTTCAAGGGCGGCCGCTGATTGGCTGTCCTGGAGGGAGGGACCACGTGGATTGGCTGGTCCTGATGTGGGCCATCTGCGTTGGGCCTCGTGGTCGCGGTCAGAGGCGGACGGGAGGGCGGCTGAAGAGTGCTTCGCGGTCGGCACCTGGACAGGAGGGCGGCTGAAGAGTGCTTCGCGGTCGGCACCTGGACTTACATACCTTAGTATCGCAGCTGTGTGTGTAATCTTGGTACGGAGGAGAAACCTTGCCTGGGAAATTGTTAAATCCAAAAAGATTTTTTTAAGACTCAAATATTTAGACACCTTGTATACACTGGACACCATAACAGGATCGTCACTGGAAGTCAAGGATGCGCCCATTTCAAAGCAGGGCTCAGCTTTTCCGTCTAACCACACATTCCTGGGCTATTTCAATCCAATACTGCACAGAGCCTCCCCAAATCCGCACCGCTTGTAACTCTATCCGTCGCTTCCAAGCTCCACATGTACCCTCTCTCCCTATGCCTCTCTTCCCATCCCCATGCCTCTCTCCCATCCCCATGCCTCTCTCTCCATGCCTCTCTTCCCATCCCCATCCCTCTCTCCCTATGCCTCTCTTCCCATCCCTATGCCTCTCTTCCCATCCCTATGCCTCTCTTCCCATCCCCACATGTACCCTCTCTCCCTATGCCTCTCTTCCCATCCCTATGCCTCTCTTCCCATCCCCACATGTACCCTCTCTCCCTATGCCTCTCTTCCCATCCCTATGCCTCTCTCCCATCCCCATGCCTCTCTCCCCATGCCTCTCTTCCCATCCCCATCCCTCTCTCCCTATGCCTCTCTTCCCATCCCTATGCCTCTCTTCCCATCCCCACATGTACCCTCTCTCCCTATGCCTCTCTTCCCATCCCTATGCCTCTCTTCCCATCCCCACATGTACCCTCTCTCCCTATGCCTCTCTTCCCATCCCTATGCCTCTCTTCCCATCCCCACATGTACCCTCTCTCCCTACGCCTCTCTTCCCAATCCCCACATGTACCCTCTCTCCCTATGCCTCTCTTCCCATCACCTGGGTAATACCTCTTTCTCCTATAGCTGAATCTTGCCACCTTGTAAAACTTGGCAGCTAGACTTAGCTCTGAGAGGAGGAAATTTCAGCCCTTTGAGAATTACCCTCCCCAAGGATTTCAAGGCAGTTCATGTGTGTTTAAGGCAACCAGCCAACAACGCATCTGCAGCACATCTTCTAATATTCCACGCCCTTGTTACTGCTTACTTACCCTTGGATATGTATTCAATTACATCTGTCCAATCTAATATATGTGTGTGTTGTTTTTGCTGAGAACCAGAGTGCAAGTCCCATTAGGGCCTGCATAGATTGAAATCAATGTGTCCCTTCTCAGTTTCTAATGGCAATACACTCAGGCCTTGTTACAATGCTGCAGGCTTGTGAAGTCAACACAGACATAAAGTGGTGCTTTATTAGTTTTGGCTGAGATTCCTGTAATCTAATGGCAGTCCTGATTGATCACAATGCCTATGCGGTCTACAGTGCCTGAATATAAAGATACTATTTTAAGGATACTTCAGATGCTAGAAGATTTTTCTCTATCTTTCTCTAGGCTTAATACTCAGAGGGCATCATTCACTAAACCTTTTCTTCCCCATAAACACAGAATGGGAGAAGAATAGGAGAGATACCTAAAAGGTAAATTTTAAAACCCGCAGGCGGGCGTCCATGTGCGCGTGGTTCCCGGCGCATGTGCACACGGACATGCCGATTTTATAACATTCGCGCGTCGACGCATGCATGATATAAAATGCGCTACCTGTGCACAGATGCGCAGGATTTTATATTGGCGCGTGCATCTGCGCGCAAGAACCGACTCGCATGCGTAAAGGGGAAATTTTACAGATGCATGCGGCGACGTGATAGGCCCTTTCCCCGGTTCCTTCCCAGTCTGCTCCAATAAAGGAACGGACTGGGAGGGAACTTCCTAAACACCCAAGCTAACCTGCCTCCCTTTTCCACTATCCGTCCCGACCCCTAAAACCCCGCTAACTACCCAACGTTTTTGTTTTATTACTTACCCGCAGTCCGGAGCAGCAGTAAATCTGCGCGAGTCTGGCATTCCTGATGCGCGCATCAGCGGGAGAGTGCCTTAATAGTGCTGCCCCAGCCCGCCCATGGCCCACCCACCCATTTTGGCTCACACCATTCTAGTGCGTGTACCGGAAGATATGCTCATGGTTGCGGGCCATTTAAACTCTGCATGGCATATGTGCAGCCAGACACACGCATATCTCCCGAAATCGCCAGATGCAGGGCATTTAAAATTAGCCCTTTAGTGAATAAGGCCCAATCATGTATTCTTCTGCAGTGCAGAATACATCGCACTGTGTCAAAAACTTTTCTGAAAGTACAGTGCAATAGTGCCACAGATGTCAACATAGGTTCCTAACATATTTCTTAATCAAAAATAAACATGACTTCATAAAGTCAATTTTCATAGCCTTCTGGGTGACTTTATGAAATATAAGTGTGTGCGTATATTCCCACTGAAATAACTATTCAGTATGGGACAAATGGGACACAGATTTATAATTATATTAATGAGTTGGCAGGGCCTTATATTGCAATACAAATCTGAAAATTCTGTAGGCAGCTTCTTAGAATGCACAATATCTGCATTCCAACTAAGATAAAATTAACTTCAATAATATTACTCAGAAAGGGAACAATGGCTGCTGCATCTGAGTTACTGGGTTCCTGCTTCTAGGTTAATCACAGCAGCTACCTGTGCTAAGAAAAAGTTCACATCTCATTCCAGAGGCTGCCTGTATGAAGTATATTTATCAGGATGCTGCTACGAGTACGTTTCAGGGATGCATGGCTGTATCTTCATCAGGAGCCTCTGAAAATATTAGCACAGCACTTTTAAGCACAAATGGTTATTCCAGGTCTGACACACTTAAAACTGGGTTTTACATGTGGAAATGCATTTTACTTGTGCAAGTGGCCTTTTGAAAATTACTACACTATATGCCATTGAATTGCCAATAGGTTTTACATGTGTAAGTGCACTTTACACACATAAATGGCTTTTGAAAATGGCTATGCTAATATGGTACATTTCACACATAACACCTTTGAAAATGACCTCCTAATTCTGTACACAAGTTGAAAAATTAATTTTTAATGTCCATGTCAATCCTGCATAGCAAACCTTCCTGCATGCCAAAGCTAAGTAAATCCTAGGAATATTTTACTTGCATGAAATTGAATGGAAATTGTATCAATAAACAAAACTATTTTATGATCTAAATTTTTTTTTACAAAGTAACAATATTAATGCACATACTATAGTACAAAAATGATTTTATGTAATGAAATTTCAGGAATGATGTTCAACTCGAGTGAACAATACCTTTGCAATTTGTATTGTATTCAAATGCTTGAACCAAACAGCATTTGCTGTTACTTTTCTCATCTCCTTCCTACATACACCCCAATGAGGAAACTATGGTCCTCCCAAAAAGCCCTTTTATCACCTCTTCACTAATTACAGCAGGGCTAGCCTGTATGAGGCTTTGAGTATTCAGTTGCTTTGCACACAACCTATAGACCAATATGTATTCTGGATAAGGAGAGAGATCTTACATGTGGTCACACTCTGTGGCTCATTCTTGGGATATATCTTTGCAGTATTTGAACAGGAATAACTGGGCAGACTGGATGGACTGATTCATCCTTCTCTAATATCATCTATCGTGTCACAATCCCATAAGACTTATGCAAGGAAACCTGTTACTCTTCCTTTTGAAAAAGAATCAAGGCTTGGTGATTTAGCCAGAGCTCCTGAACTCTGCATTGGTACCCTTCTTACTTTTAGGTATCCTCCCTTAACTGTGAAAACAGTATTCTACTTTTATGTGTTGTATTTGTTTATCTTATTGCTAGGTATCCTCCCTATACTACGAAATCAGTGTATACTGTGTTAGACGGTTTTGCAATGTTCAATTCCCAATACCCCTCTTCCAATATATGTGCTGCAGTTCATAATTTTATTCTTAATTTGCCTTGTGCTTTCTCTAGGAAAAAGCAGAATATCAAATGTAAATAAATAAAAAAATAAACACAAAATGACTCATTAGTGGCAATTTAAAATATTAGCACCAATGAGAGTTACTCCAGTCAACATCCTGCCCCTATCATGGCACAATAATAAGGCATTCACTGTTTAGTGATCTCAGTGTAGCTAAATCTGTGATATCCTTAAAACCATCATTTATGGTGAGACCTAGTAAAGAGAAGCAGGCTGAAGTATTGAAAAAAATATAATGTGGTGCTAATGGTCCTGACACCATTTTTAATGTCCATGGACACATTTTGGACCTGATACAAGAAGCTTTTCCCCCATAAACACAAAATAGAAGAAAAGCCTTAGTGAATCAGGCTCTTTGTAGGTAGCATTTAACTCTAGTCCTAAATCTTTTTTTTATTGCTATTTTTACTGCAACAGAATTAATCTGTTTTTAGATAGTATACTTGTAGTTAAATTTCCTCTCCAATGTCTCCTGCAATGAGATTAGAAGGAGAGCTTCAAAAATCAGGTTTTATATTTCCTGCTATCACTGCATGAGCAGAAGATTTATCTTGAGCAAAAAGGATGCATTCCACGAAGAAATCAGTAGGGAAATAATTGCAAAAGAAATTAGTTTTTATACTTATCTGTTTTAAAATGTAGAGCTTGTTCAACATAATATATAACTGTCATATTTTTGAAATGTTGAAGTTACACTTTTTAGATCAGAATTCTTTTCCCTTCTAATAGGATCACAACTGAACATTGAAGTGTATGCCTTTGAGGCTCTTTTTTTTCAAATCACTTACTAGTTGTCCCACAAAGCACTGATTTCTAAGTGGGTCGTTTAATAAGCCACAGTATTTACCCCAGAGGGGGGAAAATTCTGAGGGATTTAGTAAGCTGTAGTACCAAATACCGCAGCTTAAAAAAAACCCTTGGTATTTTAGTAGCCCCCAAAAATGCCATGTAAAGTTGGCCCCACAGCCCAGGGCCATAATCTTCTTAAAAGGCCCTAGCAGCCCAAATAAACCCCCAACCCCCGTAAAGGCAAAACCCCTTAGGGGGTTGGACCCTTGTCCTTCCCCCCACCCACACTGCTGTATGAGGAGTATGTAAAAAGAGTTTAAAGTCAACAAAGGCCCCATCCCTCTTGAAACCCCTCCCCTTTGGTTATAAAGTTCCTCCCCTAACCCCACCCTAACCTACACCTCTGGTCCTTTCCAAAATATCCCTGGTGGCTCATACTTTGGCCACCTTATGGGCTGGTGGAAGGGCAGAGGATGATAGAAACTTAGAACTGAGAGGGGAAGTAAACATCGGGAGGTGAGATGACATCGCGAGAGAAAGAGAGACCATGCCCCCTCCCACGACGTCACTGAGAGCTTCGCCGGCGGTTGAAAAGCACCTCACCACCAGGCGCCACGTGACAAAGGGGCGCAACAAAGGGGTTCTCCCCTTTGTGCACCCCTTCGTGCAATCCTTGGTGCCTCATTTAATATTCTTTGTTGGTACATTTACTGTTATCTAACCCTTTTTTCCAAGTTATGTACCCTTTTGGCTTGTTAACAAGTTTAATTTTAATTGTTCTTTGTATCAGACTATGGAATTATTTTCCTGCTATTTTTGTTTTATGTAAACCGGTATGATTTACATATAATGTAGGAAAGTCGGTATATAAAAAAATTATAAATAAATAAATAGAGAGGGTCTCAAGAGACCTTAGGGGTTTTGGCTAAATTAGGAGAGGTTATTCAGGCTGATTGTCCTCTTTAGGGCATGGTTCTAGGGCAGGGGTCAGGAACCTTTTTGGCTGAGAGAGCCATAAACGCCACATATTTTAAAATGTAATTCCATGAGAGCCATACAATATGTTTAAAACTAAATACAAGTAAATGTGTGCATTTTATGTAAGATCACACTTTTAAAGTACAATAAGTCTCTGAAAATATTACACCAGGCCTTAAGACACCAATACATCTCCTATTAGGAAAACGGACCAAGTCAGGCTGCTATAGAGTCCTACACAGAAACTACACGCCAGCAGAAAACCTCACCTGAATCACGTGCTGTCCCTCACCTAACATAGAATAAAGAGACCAAAACGCATAACAAGAAGCATGCAGACAAAAACTGAATTGGAAACTGCAACAAGCCAGAGTCTCTGTATGCAGTGTAACAAAGGAAAAAAGAAACATCACACATCCTTATAAAACAAATCAAGAAATATAAAATCATCAGCAGTAAAACTGTACTAACAAAAAGAACATATTTCGAAACAGCTGATGAGTGGAATATCCAATAATTAAAAACTCATATAAAACATTTCCAGATACCAACAAAATATTTCAAAATAGCAGACACAAAGATCCAGTAATGAAAAATAATAAGGATACAAAAATTTTTTTGCTCTGCATACCTGGGAACGTTTGATATCCAGGTGTCCTGAGATTGTTCTGAATTAGCAGGTGGTGGGGTGGTTTGCTTGGAACTTTCTCCTCTCTGTCACATACCAGCGCTCTCTCTCACACTGGCTCTCAATGACACACCTATACACACATGCTCTCAGTCACTCACATATACAAATGTTTTTTCTCTCTCACTTATATAGGCTCTTAATTACACATTTACACACATGCTGTCTATCTTTTCACGCTTACACACACACAGGCTTTCAATCACATAAATACATGCTGTCTTTTTCTCTCACACACAGACTCTCATTCACATGCTTACAAACATGTCCTCTCTTTCTCTCATTTACACACAGGCTCTCAATCACATACTCACATGCTCCCTCACCTAAATCAGCTCTCAATCACACACAGACACACATGGTCTCTCTCTCTCATTTAAACACAGGCTCTCAATCACATACTCACATGCTCCATCACCTAAACCAGCTGTCAATCAGACACAGACACACATGATCTCTCTCTTACTTATACACACAGGCTCTTAATCATACATACACATGATCTCTCTCACACACAAAGGATCTCAATCATACACACATACTCTTTTACACAAACAGGTTTTCAATCACAAACTTACACATACAGGTTCCCAATGGTAAACTTACATTCATGCTCTCTCTCTCACAGGCAGGATCTCAATCACAGACATACTCTCTTTCACATATACAGGCTCTCAATCATTCACATACATGCAATCTCTCACTCACACACACAGGATCTCAAACACACATGCTTGCTCGCTCATTCACTCTCTCTCTCCCCCCCCCCCGGGAACTCGCGGCAGCAGCAGCCACCTCCCAACGCTAACCTCCTTCATTTTCAGCCCTCGCGGAGGCGAAGGCGGAGTCCCATCGGCCGCGGTTGAAGATTTTCATTTTCCTCCGAGCCGCGCTGCAGTCTTCTTCCCGCGCAGGCACCCGATGCTCTCCACTTCCTCTTCCGGGCCGCGGGAAAAAGAGAGCACCGGCGTGCTCTCTTCTTCCCGCGGCCCGGAAGAGGAAGTGGAGAGCATCCAGCGCTGGCACCCGGCTGACACCCGATGACTCCCGCGCAGGCACCCGGATGACTCCAGTCGGCGTGCTCTCTTCTCCTCCCCCCCGCGGCCCGGAAGAGGAAGTGGTGAGCATCGGGTGCCTGCGCGGAAGAAGAGACCACGCTAGTGTGGTCTCTTCTTCCCGCGCAGGCACCCGATGCTCTCCACTTCCTCTTCCGGGCCGCGGGGGGGGGGGAGGAGAAGAGAGCACGCCGGTGCCGCTGACTCCAGCTGTCCTGCCGCGTTCCGCCCGGGCTGACAGCATTTTAAGCCCGGGCGGCGGAGGACCGGGGAGCAGCTGGGTCAGCGGGGAACCGCGAAGTATGGCGACACGTGTCTGCGAGCCAGATGCAGCCCTCAAAAGAGCCATATCTGGCTCGCGAGCCATGGGTTCCCGACCCCTGTTCTAGGGCATCAACATATATGTTAGTGCCCCAATACTCCTGGGAAAAGTTAGCTACACTGCCTGAGTTTTAGCTAACTTTCATGAAAATGACATAGCTTGCAATCGTTATTGGTAAGCTGCAATATTAATATGAATTGCCTAGTAATGATCTGCTTTGCATACATGTGCCTTGTCAGGGATGAAATAATGCATAATATTTTAAATACTGCATGTTAAGTGCTAATTACCGTGCAGTAAATACCTAATGCAACTTAATAAATGGCCCCTTAAAATTGGGTACAAATCATATTCTCTTGCCCCTACCACATGTACATTGTAAAAAGATATGAAAGTCTTAAAGAAATTTTTGACATTTATTTATTTAAAAATCTTATAGCCTGCTTATCTCAAAGCATTCTAGTACCAAACTCAATCATTCTTCCCTCTGGTGTAGCTTCATCAGCATTGACCAAATAAGCCAATGGGAAAAATGCTATCCCATTTAAGGGGCAATACCCTATTACATCATGACAATATTTCATTGATCTTTTTTTACCCTTGATGAATCTCTGAAGGATGAATACCTACACCCTCATTACTTATTGCCTCTGCTACAATACGGAAGGCACAGAAAATTTATCAGTAACTGCAAAACACCTATCCTAATTAAAAAATATATTACTCTCTTGGAGCTTGAATCACCTAAATTTGAGACTTGGAAAAATCTATTGCCGAAAGTTATTCATTGACCTCAACAAATAAAAATATTCAACTCCTGTGTTTCCTAATGTTCACTTACGGCCGGATTTTAAATCTGCCACGCATGTAGAAATCGCCACTTACATGTGTGGCAGGGCCCTGCAAAAGTGGCGATTTCAGGTCGGCCCTTGAAGTATCTTGAAGAAAAAAAGTAAAAAAAAAAGGAGGGGGATTTAGAGGGTAGGGAGGAGAGGGGAAGGGGAAGGGAAGTTAGGGTGAGGGTTAGGAAAGTTCCCTCCCAGTCCGCTCCTTAAATTGGAGCGGACTGGGAGGGAACTGGGGGAGCCCTGATCTTGATGCTGCACGAATTTGCAAATTTTTAGCCCCTCTTGCGCACGCCGCCCACACATATGTAGGTGGATTATAAAATCCAGCGCATATGTGCACGCGGCCCACGTATTTTATAACATGCGCGTGCAAATTTGCATGTTATGAGCGCTACTAGTTTTCAGGGGGTTTGGCCGTGTGTTTTCGAGGCGCTAAATCCCTTACTGTATAAGCAAACACACGGCCAAACCCCTGTTAAACAGTGCGCATGGCCAAGCGCATTTTACAGAATCGGTCTGCTTGTGTATAGGAGAATTTAGGTCGACTAGTGTTAGTGTTTTTATATTAGTCAATTGTCTAGCTATAAGAATATTTGGTTAATCTGTATTTGACCCCTGGTAGATGTGATAGATAGCACCCAATGCTAGCCAGCGTGACATGTTTATTATTGTTTTATGCAAATGAGGCAGAAAGCAGCATGTGTTAGATAGTCACTTGATGGTAAAGTGTATAGTTGTAGTGTAATGTCGCAGCAGATAGGGTAGCGGGTTACCCGGGCCGGTAAGGACATTTCGGACGTGGTGCTGGCAGGTCCAGATCAGCAGTTGACTTGCACCTTGGGTGGTGTAGGGAGGGTCTTTCCTATGCTGGAGAGGGGCCCCTTGCTTGGGAATGAGGTGGGGGCCCTGTATGATGTTGCCCTGCTTGGCTATTGCAGCGGGCAGCGGAGGTGCTGGTGTGGCCTGGTCTTTGGGCAACGGCCGTACTGGCTTGGGTACCAATTCGTAGAGGGTTATATATATGTATGTACTGTTAATAAAGCTGCGGCCTTTTTCCTCCAATATCTGTCTTTGTGGTTATTCTGTTATATTGAACTATTTATGCAGGTAGGGTCATGGGTTATTCGGAGGTGATTGGGAGTGGGAGGGACGCGGATGGGATGGCCCTACAGTTGCAGCTGCCAGAGTTATGAGCAGCAGGAAGCCTGCAGTATAGTTCAAACAGCAACAGATGGATACAAGAACACAGTTAACAGCCAGAATAAGAAAGAATATCCATTATCACCTACAATAGTAACTTTATAATTCCCTCATAACACTTGTGATGCAGTACGACCTGGCCCGGGGCAGAAACAGCCGGGACACAGAAAAGCAGAAGCTGGCGGTACCAAACCTAGCCATCGGAGGGCACTGAGGAAGGTAGCAAAGACTACACTTCCCAGGTTCCCTGAACCGACACCTGACCCCTGGCTGGAGGATGAGCAGGAACAGGTGGAGGAAATTGGGACTGATCCCTATGACTCAGCGGAGTCTATGGAAGCTGAGGAAGAGGGCGTGCCACCGTGGTGGAGCTGGCCACAAAAGCCCGGCTCCTCAGAGTCTCTGGAGGAGGAGATGGAGGTAAGCTGGGGAGAGGAAAGCTCCAGCTGTTCCTCTATGGAGCTGGAATAACTAGGAGGTTGGGGGATGGTAAATCCTAGGTTTAGACAAGGAGGTTTAAGAAATGTTGAAAGGATATTATGGTTCAAATGCTGTTTAACTCTAAGCTTGCTAAGGAGGACCTAAGCAGTTAGGCTTAGGGGTTTGTACAGTCAAGCAGGCATTGTTGCAGTGCTGCAGCCGGTGAGGCTACAGGACTCCATTAAACCCTTTTTGTGATAAAAGCCTTTTTCTCTGTGTACTGTTTGGGAGGGCCAGGACTAGGCCTGGCATTCTGACTAGAGGCTGTGAGGAGTCCATAGCAGCGCTGTGCATGAGCTGTGCAAGTGGACGGGACGTGGCATATGAGCAAAGCCGGAGGCCTGAAGCCCAGCAAAGCCCCACAGCGTGCTGAGCGGATGGGCGTGATCATCACACACTACACACAAAGACTCATTCATTCTCACACCATCCTAGCAAAACTCCATCCCAAGGATCCTGAGTATATATGTAATCATACCAGAAACTCTGCTTTAACACTGTATATGGATATCATGATACTACCCAAGAATCTGCCACACCTGTCATCAGGTATTATATCTATCTTCTGAAGGAGAGATTATTACATCTGTACATTATCTTATGTGAAGAGGAAATTAATTCCTGTAGTAATACTAGTTAATGCTATAAGTCATCATTATGAATGAGAATTGCTTGCCAATATAGAAGGACAGTAGACCAGTACTATAAGGGTCTTAATATTCCTATGGTTCTATAGAACCATAGTCAGATGGATGTGTGGTGGGTGTCTGAGTATATGAGAAGTTTATATGTGTAAAACGGTTTGGGGCGGATTTTAAAAGGCCCGCACGCATAAATCCTTCCGGATTTACGCGCGCAGGGCCCTCGCGCGCCTATTTTGCATAGGCCGCTGGTGAGCGTAAAGCCCCGGGACGCACGGAAGTCCCGGGGCTTTTGAAAAGGGGAGGGAGGGAGCATGTCCAGGGGCATTCCCGAAATGATGCGGCATTTCGGGGGCGTGCTGTGGCGTTTCGGGGGCGGGCCTGGGGCGTGGCGCCGGCCCGGGGGCGTGGTCGAGGCCTCTGGACCAGCCCCCGGGACCGGAGGACGGAGCGGGGCTGCCGGCCGATGCGCGCAAAGTTACGCCTGCTTTCAGCAGGCGTAACTTTGCCGACAAAGATGGGGGGGGTTTAGATAGGGCCGGGGGAGTGGGTTAGGTAGGGGAAGGGAGGGGAAGGTGGGGGGAGGGCGAAGAAAAGTTCCCTCCGAGGCCACTCCGAAATCGGAGCGGCCTTGGAGGGAACAGGCAGGCCGCGCTGGGCTCGGCACACGCAGGTTGCACAAATGTGCACCCCCTTGCGCGCGCCGACCCCGGATTTTATAAGATACACGCGGCTATGCGCGTATCTTATAAAATCCAGCATACTTTTGTTCGCGCAGCAGGCGCGAACAAAAGTACGCGCTCGCGTATCGTTTGAAGATCTACCTCTTTGTGTTCATTTAGAAAATATAGGGCAGATTTTAAAAGGCCCGCGTGCGCTGGCACGCCTATTTTGCATAGGCCGCCAGCACGCATAAAGCCCCGGTACGAGTGTAAGTCCCGGGGATTTCGAAAAGGGGCGGAATGGGGTGTGTCCGGGGGCGTTCCCGAAACGACGTGGCGTTTCGGGGGCATGCCGCGGCGTTTCGGGGGCAAGCCGCGCCATTTCGGCGGCAGACCCGGGGGCGTGGCGCCAGCCTGGGGGCGTGGTCGAGGCCTCCGGACCAGCCCCCGGGACCGGAGGACGGAGCGGGGCTGCCGGCGACGCACGCAAAGGTGGGGGGGGGGGTTAGATAGGGCCGGGGGGTGGGTTAGGTAGGGGAAGGGAGGGGAAGGTGGGGGGAGGGCGAAGGAAAGTTCCCTCCGAGGCCGCTCCGAAATCAGAGCGGCCTTGGAGGGAACAGGCAGGCCGCGCTGGGCTCGGCGCGCGCAGGTTGCACAAATGTGCACCCCCTTGCGCGCGCCAACCCCGGATTTTATAAGATACGTGCGGCTATGCGCGTATCTTATAAAATCCAGCGTACTTTTGTTCGCGCCTGCTGCGCGAACAAAAGTACGCACTCGCGTATCGTTTGAAGATCTACCTCTTTGTGTTCATTTAGAAAATATGGGGTGGATTTTAAAAGGCCCGCGCGTGCCGGCGCGCCTATTTTGCATAGGCCGCCGGCGCGCGTAAAGCCCCGGTACGAGTGTAAGTCCCGGGGATTTCGAAAAGGGGAGGGATGGGGCGTGTACGGGGGCGTTCCCGAAACGATGCAGCGTTTCGGGGGCATGCCGCAGCGTTTCGGGGGCAAGCCGCACCATTTCGGGGGCAGGCTCGGGGGCGTGGCGCCAGCCTGGGGGCGTGGTCGAGGCCTCATGATCAGCCCCCGGGACCGGAGGACGGAGCGGGGCTGCCGGCGACGCGCGCAAAGTTACGCCTGCTTTGCCGACAAAGGTGGGGGGGTTTAGATAGGGCCGGGGGGGGTGGGTTAGGTAGGGGAAGGGAGGGGAAGGTGGGGGGAGGGTGGAGGGAACAGGCAGCGCGCGCTGGGCTCGGCGCGCGCAGATTGCACAAATGTGCACCCCCTTGCGCGCCGACCCCGGATTTTATAAGATACGCACGGCTACGCGCGTATCTTATAAAATCCAGCGTACTTTTGTTCACGCCTGGTGCGTGAACAAAAGTACGCAATCGCGCAAGTATTTAAAATCTGCCCCTATGTGTATTACTGTTTTAAGTTATCTGTCTTCTGGAACATAGTTCTGTATATTTGATTAAAACAATAAAAAGAAAATTTAAAAAAAAATAAAATATGTGCAATATAAGTATAAATAAATAAATAAATATGTGAGAGAAATCTGTGAGTGTAATCAGAACTAGCTCATAATAGGATAAGAGAGGTTCCATACATGCTACATGGGTCACTGTCTTCAGTAGGGTAGATTAAAATATTGTTTGCTTGTTTATTAAAGGTAAGCATCATGACTCCCAACAGTATAAGCAGCACTGGCCCTTTAAAAATTACTTTTGCATGTAAAACTTAAACCTGGGCTGAAAAAAAAAAAAAAAAGCTGTTAATTTTTTTTCAGGAAGGGCAAGTAAATGTTATTTAACAGAGCAGAAAAACAAAGATTTGTTCAGTCTAGCTTTCATATTGTTTCCCAAAATAATCACATTTTTACGTCAGTATTATTCCCATAAGAAACTGGAGCTACATGACTGGCAGTGCTCTGAACTGTGCATACTTCAGTTTCCTGCAGAAGTAAATATGTCTGGGTCTGAGAGTTGCCGGGGTTGAATAAGAGGTGCACATGTATTTCGGCGAACAGATGTTTGCAGGCATTCTGTGGGCCGAACGGAGAGGAGTGTTGATGAAGCCTTAATTATGGCTCCTCCTGCATGCTCTGAATATCACTTTTGTCTTGAATATCTGCTTTTACAACAGCTAATTATTTTTTCCCCAGTATTCAAACGCAACAAAGAATTTTGAGCAAATTAGACCCTTGGCTCCTAATGCTGTAATTTAAAATTAAATATGTGTTGACTAGAATTTCTAACTTGGGAAATAAGGAAACTCCTCAACAGTGCGGTGAAGCAATGGCCTAACCCTGTTTAACAAAAATGCTAAAATCTATGTAAGTATATGTGTGTGTGTACACATTCATGTATATGTTCATGCACATGTATGTGTGTGTGTGTATGTATGTGTATGTATATGTATGTATATATATATATATATATATATATAAATAAAATCTTGTTCCATCATAGGATGAATAGCAGCAACAATTTCTCTCACTAATTCATAGCCTGTTGAATAGCCAGAAAATCGAGTTGGAACCTTGCCTCCTGTCATCAGATTTATTTAATCAAAAGTAGCCTGTCACTGAAGTCGTCTCAATATATTTTATATTTAATTACTGTACATATTCTCAAAATTCACAGATGTGAGCAAAATATCACAGTTTCTGATCCTTTTATCACTAAGTAATGACAGAAGAGTTAAAACCCCCAGAGATGTTATTATAAATGCTTCTCAGCATGCTATTTTCTGTATATCTCAATGTTAGATATCAAATAAGAAGTCACTTGTATGACAAGCTTCCATAATTATTATTACATCTGATAAAGTAAAATCCAATAACTTTGCAAGTCATCTGGGAAACAAAAAGAAAAAAATACAATTAATTTCTCCAACTGGCATGGGGGTTGAAAATCTCATTTTAATAGAAGCCAGCGTCTACAGGGTTTAAAATAATGAATACTGATACTATATTTCTTGGTACTATAATTTGCATATTTGTGGTGGACGCAGGCATCACTTGAACATGCATAATATAGAATTGCTTCCAGAGAAATCTCCCTCTGCATCTTTTTTTTATTATTTTCTGCTTATTGTGAAAGATTCAGGCCCAGAGATTTTTTTAACACTGGAGCAGTTCCTGCTTATTCACAGCCTTGATTAAAACAACTGTATTTTCAGGCTTTGCTTTCAGTGCCCTCATCGCCCTGACTGTACAAGAAAATTAATTTCCTTTTCTCTCCCGCTTCCACAGAATGAGGTATTTGGACTCACCGTCTTGCTGCAGAGAGGTTGATGTCCTGTAATACTTCTGCTCACCGGACATGTGCTCATTCACTCAATTTCCTGACCATTGTCCTGGGGAAAAAAAAAAAAAAGATCTACTCTTAAATGATGCTGGTCCCTATCTTCTATGTTATTATTGTAGCCCCCTCTGTCCCAGCTTCTCCTAGCATGCAGGGACTCACAGGGGAGATCATGGACCAGAACAGTACACATATTCCCGGCTTCTTCCTGCACCGGGGGCAAAGAATCAATCTTTCATGGCCCTTAATGGTTTGTCTCTTCTGGAGCTCCTCTGCAAGCAGCCCAGTAAAGGACAAAATGTACTCCATGCTCTAGTTGCTGTTCAAAAATTAAAATCCTTTGCTGGTTACTGATTGCATATAAACAAAATCCACAGACAGTATACTAAGGCTTATGAACCAATCAGCACAGGAAAATAATGTCCATTAGCACAAAAAGAAGAAACACAGACTCATGCAGTAGCAAATAGAGATGTGAATCGTGTGATCGATCGTCTTAACAATCGATTTCGGCTGGGGGGGAGGGAATCGGATCGTCACGGTTTTGTTTTTTTAAATATCGTGTAAATCGTAAATTGGGGGAGGGCGGGAAAACCGGCACACTAAAACATCCCTAAAACCCACCCCGACCCTTTAAAATAAATCCCCCACCCTCCCGAACCCCCCCAAAATGCCTTAAATTACCTGGGGTCCAGAGGGGGGGTCCCGGTGTGATCTTTTACTCTCGGGCCTCCGGTGCGTTGTAGAAATGGCGCCGGCGCTACCTTTGCCCTGTCATATGACAGGAGCGGGAGCGATCTCCGACGTCAGGAGCGTAGGAGATCGCTCCCGGACCCCTGCTGGACCCCCAGGGACTTTTGTCCAGCTTGGGGGGGCCTCCTGACCCCCACAAGACTTGCCAAAAGTCCAGCGGGGGTCCGGGAGCGACCTCCTGCACTCGAATCGTATTGCCGTACAAAATGGCGCCGGCCATACAGCGTATGGCCGGCGCCATTTTGTACGGCAAAACGACGTCAGGAGCGTAGGAGATCGCTCCCGGACCCCCGCTGGACCCCCAGGGACTTTTGGCCAGCTTGGGGGGGCCTCCTGACCCCCACAAGACTTGCCAAAAGTCCAGCGGGGGTCCGGGAGCGATCTCCTACCCTCCTGACGTCGGGGGACAAAAAACAAAATGGCGCCGGCACTACCTTTGCCATGTCATATGACAGGACAAAGGTAGCACCGGCACCATTTCTACAACGCACCGGAAGCCCGAGAGTAAAAGATCACACCGGGACCCCCCTCCCCCCCACTGGACCCCAGGTAATTTAAGGCATTTGGGGGGGGTTTGGGAGGGTGGGGGATTTATTTTAAAGGGTCGGGGTGGGTTTTAGGGTTGTTTTAGTGTGCCGGTTTTCCCGCCCTCCCCCTTCCCCTCCCCCTTCCCCCGATTTACGATTTTTGACGATAAATCGGGGGAATTCCTATTAAATATCGCCTCTAACGATTTTTGACGATTTAAAATATATCGGACGATATTTTAAATCGTCAAAAAACGATTCACATCCCTAGTAGCAAATGCTGTCCACCCTGGCAGGTAGGCCCCCTTAGTCAGGTACACCTTCCCTGGGCATGTCCCTTGGTACCTGCTTTTCTGCACTCAGCTCTCTCTTTCTCATTTTTATCTCTTTCACTTCCAGTGTCCTAAAACAGATGAGCCTCTGGTCAGTAACACTTGGGTCTTTCCCCTGTTAGGCAGTCTTTCCTCCGATTCCTATAAAAGCAAAATCCTCTGTCTCAACTCTCTGAAGAAAAACCTCTTAGAACAACGATTATGGCGCTAAACTCCCCTCTTCTTAGAGACCGCTTCCTTGAATCCTCAGGGGGGGAAAAAACCCTCTCAAGAATCATTCTTGCACCCCAACCTGCCTGATCCTGGGTCCCAGCCACCTTTCCAGGACTGGCAGTCCTCGATCCTTGAAGAGACCTCCCCACCAGCACCAGTACCTCTCATAGCCAAGGATTCCAAAGAACCCTGAACCACAATGGCGCGTCCCGCTGGGATGAGTCAAACCTCTTCTAAACACTCCCGCTCTTCTCTAACATCACGCACTTCAGCATCTGTTGAGACATTGATGCTAGTCTAGGAATGGGCAATTTTTGGGACCCCTTTACATTATGGCTGGTGCAGGGTATCATTTGTGATTAAAGGGGTGTACCTCAGAGGCAGAACCGAAGTGGGAAGCGCAAAGTAAAGCCAAGTGTTTCCAGAACTGGATGAGGAGGAGATGACACTGAGAAAAGTGGATGCAAGTGGCAGGGACTCATTAATCATTTTAAATGCAAGCAGTCTCTCATGGGTACTTCTGTAACCCCCTTTTCCTTGGGGATTACCTTTGAGCTGCAGAGGGATGTGAGTGCCACTGCTGCAAACCCTGGGCACAGGTAAAAGTCCACCAGGGATCGCCAACTGGTGACCAGGCTGTCTCTGGGAGGCCCAAGGGAAGGCTTACCAAAACACAAAGTCCAATGTCCACACTTCTAATTGGTTCCAATAAATATATAAGATTTTATTTTCTAAATCCAAATGAAAACAGATAATTTCTTCAGAGAAAGGCTTCTTAAATTTGTAGGGATGTGCAGGCAAAAAGTTTTCGTTGCGTACGTGATCCGTATTCATGGGGGGTCAATTCCGTTTCATGCGGAAGTATGGAGAATTCAATAAGTTGTCGATCTGTAAATACGTTACCACTAAATTAACTACAACCCCCCACCCTCCTGAGCCCCCCAAGACTTACCAAAACTCCCTGGTGGTCCAGCGGTGGGGTCCGGGAACTCACTCAGACCCTCGGTGTTAGTTTCATCATGGCGCCGATAGCCTTTGTCACAGGAGCTACCGGTGCCATTGGTCAGCCCCTGTCACATGGCCATCGGCGCCATCTTGTGCTTCTACCATGTGACAGGGGCTGACCAATGGCACCGGTAGCCCCTGTGACATAGTATGGGCAAAGGCTATCGGCGCCATTTTGAGTCCTGGCGTCGGACGGCAGGTCACTCCGGGACCCCCGTCGGACCCACAGGGACTTTTGGCCAGCTTGGGGGAGCCTCCTGACCCCCTCAAGACTTGCCAAAAGTCCAGCGGGGGTCCGGGAGCAATCTCCTTTCACGCCGGCCGGCCGATCCCAATACTCAAAATGGCGCTGATTGGGCGATCGGTGCCATTTTGAGTATTGGCGGGACGGCGATTTTGAGTCTCAAAATGGCGCCGATCGCCTTTGCCCTCACTATGACGGCGATCGGCGCCATTTTGAGTATTGGCGGGACGGCGATTTTGAGTCTCAAAATGGCGGCGATCGGCGCCATTTTGAGTATTGGGATCGGACGGCCGGCGTGAAAGGAGGTCGCTCCCGGACCCCCGCTGGACTTTTGGCAAGTCTTGTGGGGGTCAGGAGGCCCCCCCAAGCTGGCCAAAAGTCCCTGTGGGTCCAACGGGGGTCCCGGAGCGACCTGCCGTCTGACGCCAGGACTCAAAATGGCGCTGATAGCCTTTGCCCATATTATGTCACAGGGGCTACCGGTGCCATTGGTCAGCCCCATCACATGGTAGGAGCACAAGATGGCGCCGATGGCCATGTGACAGGGGCTGACCAATGGCACCAGTAGCCCCTGTGACAAAGGCTATCGGCGCCATGATGAAACTAGCACCAAGGGTCTGAGTGAGTTCCCGGACCCCACCGCTGGACCACCAGGGAGTTTTGGTGAGTCTTGGGGAGGTCAGGAGGGTGGGGGTGTTTAAATTTTTATTTAGGCAGAATTAAACAGAAATCTGCTTAATACGTGGGGAGTCGCGATGCGTTTCGCCTCCCCACGTATTTAACAGATAGCAAAAAATAAGTTGCGGATTAAAAATACGTGGAAAACGGATGCACACCTCTATAAATTTGTAGTAACAGGTTACAGTTCAGCAACTCAAATACATTTCTCCCTGTCTACAAATATTTCTTTGAAGATGATGCTCCAATTCAAACTTCAGACCCATGGCCTAAGGGGCAACATTCTTTCGAGACCAAAAGCAACAAAAATCTTTTCTTTCCTGGACTTTCTTCAGCATTAATTCTACCTTTTTGCCTAGGATTTCTTCTCTCTCAGTGGCTAACAGGAATCTTCACTATCTGCAGACTTCAGAATTCTACAAGCTTAGGAGCCCTTATACTCCACAGTACTCCTTCACTCTTCTCCTTCTAAGATGCCTTTTGGAGCATTTTAAATAACTTCTCCCCAACTCATTCTTCATGGAGGAATTGTACCTCCCCCTGACATCATCCTATCTTCCTCACCCATCTGAAAATCTGCAACAAGCATTTCCTCACCGCAACGCACGGTGCTGTGTGATTTGTTATGTACCACCTCGCATAAGACCAGGGCTTAAGTGCCAGATCCAGCACCTACTCCTTGAACTTGAAGCAACTGGGGATGTTATGGATAAGGCATTCACATCATCTTAGAAGGTAGGGCAAGAGTCCTACTCATTGTTCCAGAGCAACACTTATTGGCTGGCTCAAGAGTACATACTGTGCATGCTGGGTTTTGAAAGATACCATAGTTTATGCTCTCAGTCAGAGGACCATCACTGTGGGTAGGCTTAACAGGAAGAAGAGGAGACAAAAAAATGGTGCAACAAATCCTGGGTAACTGTGGATGGATACTCACTGGGCCCGATATTCAACTTATCTAGCTAAGTGGCGGAGGCTGAATATCTGACCACACTCGGTGGCCACCACTTAGCAAGAAAACTACTTATCTGACTAAATAGTTAGCCTGCTAAGTTGTGGATGGGAAGGTTACTTATCTGGCTAGCTTAGCCGGATAAGTTGGATCTGCTATTAATGAGGTCTAAAGTTAGCTGGATAAACTTATCCAGCTAACTTTAATTTATTCAGGTATATTCAGCGGCGTGGCCATACGCTGAATATCCTGTTTATCCAGATAAATTTTATATCCTGCTAGTGTTTGATATTGGGGCCCATTATGCAATCCCAGCTGCTGCAAATTTCTGAATGAGCTGGAGACCAAAGGAGCAGGAGGAAGTGCCAGGCCCAAAAATATTAAAAAAATAATAAGTTAAAAAAGATATTTAAAAAGGTTTGCTTTCATAAAAATTAAAACTAATTTTAAAAAAAGCACACAACATTGCTCATTGAATTCTAACATTATTGTATGCATTGGGGTAATTTTCAAAAGGATTTGCACATTTAAATAGAACTATCGTAGCAATTTTCAAAAGCCATTTACCCACGTAAAGTGCACTGACGAAGGTAAATCCTATGTACAATTCAATGGCATATATTGTAGCAATTTTCAAAAGCCCACTTACATGGGTAAAGTGCATTTACACGTAAAAACCCATTTTTAAGCGTGTAAATGCTTTTGAAAATCAGGCCTTATGCATGTGAGTGGGCTTTTGAAAATTGCTACAATTTGAATTGTCATTAGGTTTTATGCATTTTGGGCTTAATTTTCAAAAGCATTTACACACTTAAAACTGGGTTTTACATAAGTAGATGCACTTTACCCATGTAAATGGACTTTTTAAAATTGCTACAATATATACTATTGAATTGTCAGTAGGATTTACCCACATTATGGGCCTGATTTTAAAATGCATTTACACGCATAAAACTTGGTTTTACAAGAGTAAATGCACTTTACTTCAGTAAGTGGGCTTTTAAAAATTCCTACAGTATGTGCCATTGAATTCTCCATAGGATTTGCTCACTTAAGGGCACTTTGCATGCATAAATGGCTTTTGAAAATTGCTACGATAGTAGTTACATTTACACATGTAAATCCTTTTGAAAATTCACCTGTATGTGCACTTAGGGGTTAAGGGGTAGATTTTCAAAAACCGCGAATAGGCGTACTTTTGTTGGTGCTCCAGGCGCAAACAAAAGTACGCTGGATTTCAGTAGATACACGCGTAGCCGCTGAAATCCGGGATCGGCGCGCGCAAGGCTATCGATTCGTATAGCCGGCGCGCGCCGAGCCGCGCAGCCTACCCCCGTTTCCTCCGAGGCCGCTCCGAAATCGGAGCGGCCTCGGAGGGGAACTTTCTTTTTACCCTTCCCCTCACCTTCCCCTCCCTTCCCCTACCTAACCCACCCGCCCGGCCCTGTCTAAACCCCCCCCCCCTTACCTTTGTTGGGGGATTTACGCCTCCCGGAGGGAGAAGTAAATCCCCGCGCGCCAGCGGGCCTGCTAGCGCGCCGGTGACGCGATCTGGGGGCGGGTCCGTAGGGCGCGGCCACGCCCCCGGGCCGCCCCGGGCCGTAGCCACGCCCCCGGAACGCTCCCGACACGCCCCGAAAACGCGCGCGGTTCGGGCCCGCCCATGACACGCCCACGACACGCCCCCCTCCGAAAACACCGGGACTTACGCGAGTTCCGGGGCTCTGCGCACGCAGATAGGCCTATGTAAAATAGGCTTACCGGCGCGCAGGGCCCTGCTCGCCTAAATCCGCCCGGTTTTTGGGCGGATTTAGGCGAGCATGGTCTCTGAAAATCCGCCCCCTAAGTTCAAAAGGATTTACATGTGTAAATGTAACTACTATTGTAGCAATTTTCAAAAGCCATTTACTTGAGTAAAGTGCATTTAAGTGAGTAATCCTATGGCCAATTCACTGGCATGTATTGTAGCAATTTCAAAACCCACTTACTCGAATAAAGTGCATTTACTGAGTAAAACCCAGTTATACTTCAGTAACTGCTTTTTAAAATCAGGCCCTTAACGTGGATAAGTAACTTTTGAAAATTGCTGTGCTAGTGTGTTACATTTACATGCGTAACTCCTTTGAAAATTCAGCTGTTAAGTGCACTTTAAAATGTGGTAACTTGTCTTTTTGAAAATTACTATAATAGTATGTTACACTATTGGGGCGGATTTTAAGAGCCCTGCTCGCCTAAATCCGCCTAAATCCGCCTAAATCCGGGCAGATTTCGGCGAGCAGGGCCCTGCGCGCCGGTGCGCCTATTTTACATAGGCCTACCGGCGCGCGCAGAGCCCCGGGACTCGCGTAAGTCCCGGGGTTTTCAGAGGGGCGTGTCGGGGGCGTGTCGGGGGCGGGCCCGATCCGCGCGGCGTTTTCAGGGCGTGTCGGGAGCGTTTCAGAGGCGGGCCTGGGGGCGTGGTTACGGCCCGGGGCGGTCTGGGGGCGTGGCCGCACCCTCCGGACCCGCCCCCAGGTCGCGTCCCGGCCTGCTAGCGGCCCGCTGGCGCGCGGGGATTTACGTCTCCCTCCGGGAGGCGTAAATCCCCCGACCAAAGGTAAGGGGGGGGTTTTAGACAGGGCCGGGCGGGTGGGGTTAGGTAGGGGAAGGGGGGAGAAGGGGAGGGAACGGAGGTAGGCTGCGCGGCTCGGCGCGCGCGGCTATACGGAATCGATAGCCTTGCGCGCGCCGATCCCGGATTTGCGCGGCTACGCGCGTATCTACTAAAATCCCGTGTACTTTTGTTTGCGCCTGGAGCGCCAACAAAAGTACACGAACGCGCCGTTTTTGTAAAATCTACCCCATTATGAACACTAAGGGGTAGATTTACAAAAACGGCGCGTTCGTGTACTTTTGTTGGCGCTCCAGGCGCAAACAAAAGTACGCGGGATTTTAGCAGATACGCGCGTAGCCGCGCGTATCCGCTAAAATCTGGGATCGGCGCGCGCAAGGCTATCGATTCCGTATAGCCGGCGCGCGCCGAGCCGCGCAGCCTACCTCCGTTCCCTCGAGGCCGCTCCGAAATTGGAGCGGCCTCGGAGGGAACTTTTCTTTTGCCCTCCCCTCACCTTCCCCTCCCTTCCCCTACCTAACCCACCCGCCCGGCCCTGTCTAAAACCCCCCCCCTTACCTTTGTCGGGGGATTTACGCCTCCCGGAGGGAGACGTAAATTCCCGCGCGCCAGCGGGCCGCTAGCGCGCCGGGACGCGACCTGGGGGCGGGTCCGGAGGGCGCGGCCACGCCCCCGGACCGCCCCGGGCCGTAACCACGCCCCCGGGCCCGCCCCCGAAATGCTCCCGACACGCCCCGAAACGCCGCGCGGATCGGGCCCGCCCCCGACACGCCCCCTCTGAAAACCCCGGGACTTACGCGAGTCCCGGGGCTCTGCGCGCGCCGGTAGGCCTATGTAAAATAGGCGCACCGGCGCGCAGGGCCCTGCTCGCCTAAATCCAGGTGGATTTAGGCGGATTTAGGCGAGCAGGGCTCTTAAAATCCGCCCCATCTCCTTTGAAAATTGCCTCCAATGGGGTAATTTTCAAAAGGCTTTACACGTGTAATTGTAACTACTATTGAAGCACTTATGCAGGTAAATCTATGGACAATTCAATGGTATACATTACAGCAGTTTTCAAAAGCCCACTTACACGGGTAAAGTGCATTTACACGTAAAAACTCATTTTTAAGCAGGTAAATGCTTTTGAAAATCAGGCCCATTATGTTTTAATCAAGGGTCAGACCACAGCATGAGTGAACAATTTTTTCTTTTATAATAATATGCAGCTAAAAGAACCACTTATCTTTCCACGAGATCAGGAATGAATGATATTATTCATTGGTATACTTTGGGAATCATACTATGAAGTTCGTTTTGTCTCATCAGTTTTAATGTTTTGCAGTGGAACTGCTTTCATCATTCTCTATAGGGAGTGATATCTCTTTTTTTTAATCAAGAATTTGATATTTTTTCTTAAGAGTTTTTTCTTGATTGCATTTTCAATAGGTTGGAATGTGAACATTAATAGATATTTTATATGCATAAGATTTTATATATATTTGATGTTACTAACTCAATTATTCTGTGGCTGTTCTGATTGGCCCTGTTTCATGCCTTTCATTTTTTTAAAATGGCAGCTTGTTTCCCTTGTAGTTTGCTCTCTATGAGCAGAGCAATGAAGAACCACCTGATGCAGAGGTCATTGCCTCAAAATCCTAGTCCAGAGTCGGGCTACCATTATAAGTTGTTTCTCGTAGAAAGATAAGTAATTTTTTTATCTTTATATTATAAAATAAAAAAAAAATTCACTCTGGTTTTTCTCTGATTAAAATATAATACATGCAGGAATATTACAATTCAATGAGCAAGGGCACGAGTTTAATTTATGACAGCCAGTATTTTGCTATGTGAGAGGAATCTTTGTAGCACATTTTTGTATTTTTCTTCTCCATGGTTCTTATTGATTAATTACCGTAACTTAAAAAAAACAAACATTAAAACTAAATGGAAAACAGGCAGGACAGTTGCAAAGCTGTGTGCTGCCATGCAGAGGGGCCCCAGTTTGATTCCAAGATTGTATCTTCCATACCCTGGGTGAGCTTGGGCTGGTGGAAGCACTTGGTAGACTAGGCGTGGGCCTAGGGCACTGACCATTAGAGGGCAGGAGCCACGTGGGGCCGCGAGAGGCGGCGCCAAAGAAGAGTGGAGATTTGGCCATCTCCACTCCTCTTTACCACTGCGGCACCACCGCTGGCGGCTCCCACATGGTTCGCGCCCCCTAATGGGAGAGGCAGCATGACCAGGGAAGGGGGGTGGCGTGACCGGGTGGGGGTGGCGAGACAAGGAGGGGCGGGTACAAGGCAGAAGGTGCCTAGTCCCTTTGCACCGGCCGTGGCTGGGGACACAGTGAAAGCAGCATTCCCAGCCCCTGGGGGGGGGGGGGGGGGGTCATGGACAAGAGCGACACCTGGTGGCTGTATTTAGATCCCGTGTTACAGGGTTCTAGAAGGAGCCCAGGTGCACATCTCCCAGCCTTAGGACCATTGCTACATTGACCAGACTAGGAACAGTGGGAGACTGTAAAAAATAGGAAAAAATCCACAGGTAGATGTGAATGAAAGTTCCTAGTGCCAGAATCCCAGCACTGGTTCCAATTGAGCTGGAAGAAATAGGTTAAAGGAGAAACTACCTGGCAAAATAAAAAAAATAAATGGGAAAATAGATCCTAGAATTCTTATACCTGCTGCAAGCAATGTAATGAAAAACATTCATTTTAAACTTTGTATTTGGAGAACAGAAAGAGATTTACAAAATAAACATGGCATATCTAGGACCTAAAATATGACTGCCATAGAGTTGTAAAAATCCTATCTGAACTCTTTCAGTTTCCTTAGATTTGTAGTTTTGGTCTCGGGTTTACTGATCTAACTAAAGAAGCATACCAAGGCATATATACACTTATATATAAATCAAGCACTATGTCAATCAAGCAAAGGAAACTAGATAAGGGAAAAGAAACATTTACCATGTAAGCCCAGCATCTTGGAATGAAATTTCACTTAAACTGCATAAATGTTTAATACTTCATAGCATTAGAATCTGCCACTGTACCTGAGAACTAGAGGGTAACCAATATAATGGCAATTTTTTTTAAGCATGTACCAAGGGTTGATCCAGGAAACTAAAACCCGTGAGCTTGAATTTGGTACCAGATAAAGTGGTGGAAGCTGTTAATAAGAACAAACTTACTGGGCAGATGATAAACATGGCTTAATAGGGAAGAGCCAGCATGGATTTAGCAAAAGGAATAAATGCCTTACCAATCTACTAGATTTTTGTGAGGATGGATAAGACGATGTGGATAAGGGGGAGTCGGTCGAGATAGTGTATCTGGATTTTCAAAGGACATTTGATTCCTCAGACCATAAAAACTCCTGAAATAGGAGGCAATATCCTATTGTGGACTGGTAAATGGTTAAAGAATAGGACTGAAGAGAGATTAAATAGTGGCATGCTCCAGGGAACTGTGCTGGAACAGATGCTGTTTAACTTATTCATTAATGATCTGGAAAAGGGAGCAATGAGCCAGGTGACCAAATATGCAGATGACAAATTTAAGGAAGAATTTTTTCTAGTCAATGCACAATTAAGCTATAAAACTTGTTGCCAGAAAATGTGGGTAAGGCTATAGTATAACTGAGGTTAAAAAGATCTGGACACGTTTCTGGAGGACAGCTCCATAAATAATTATCAGCGGGATAGACTTTAATTTCTCCATCTTTTAATTCTTAGGCAAAGCAACATGAAACAAATCCCAACATGACTTTCATATTGGGATTTGCCAGGCACTTCCAGGTGACCTGGACTGGCTACTCTTAGAGACAGAGTGCTAGCCTCTCCCCCTTCACTTATTTACTTATATTATACTTTTCAGCAACTTATATTAAACTTTTCAGCACTTGAAAGTGGATTACATTCAGGTACTGTAGGAATGTCCCTATCCCCAAAGGGTTTGTTCTATGTTCATTGCTCAATGTTCTATGTAACGCCATAGCCACGACTGTTCTGTTTAATTGTAAACCGATATGATTTGATATTTTTGTTCAAGAATGTCGGTATAGAAAAATTCTAAATAAATAAATAAGGGACGGATTTTAAGAATTACGCGCGGGCATAGATTTGTGCGCGCAACCCGGCGCATGTTATAAAATCAGGCATACATGTGTACGCCCACACGCCTGCCCGCACGCAACCTTTTAAAATCTACCCCTAAAGTTTTACTCCCGTTCTGTTTGTATAGGAAAAATGCTTAGTAAATGAGCCCCTAAGTTTGTACGTGAGGCAAGGGAGAGTTAAATGACTTGCCCAAGGTCACAAGAAGCGGCAGTGGGATTTGAACCCTGTCTTCCCTGTCCCAGCATGGCATTTCTTATGTTCATACTCAATAAAATGGTTACAAACTAGTGTTCCACTGGTATTATACACCAGACCAGAGGTTGGCAGCTCCAGTCCTCAAATGCTGCAAGCCACTTGGGTTTTCAGGATGTCTGTAATGAATATATATGAGATGGTTTGCATGTAATGGTGACACTGTATGCAAATGCATCTTATGAATATTCATTGTGGATATCTTGAACGCCCAAGTGGCTTGCAGCATTTGAGGACTGAAGTTGCTTACCCCTGCATCAGACTATCTAGCCAGGCTGGGGTCTCTCCTCACAGGATAGGTGTTGGCATAATTATGGGTAAAGAGGTTTCTTTATCCAAATCTAATGCACATGCCTGATTATCCGGATTTACTGGTCTGAAATTATCTCATGGGTTATTTCAGGACTTAACTTCTCCTAGACCCTATAGTATTTCTTCTTGCTTTGTCACTTGAAGGGATATCACCTGCCACTAGAAGGGGAATAAAATGATTATTCAGTAGCTAGCTACTGGTGGCATTGGAGATTTTTGTTCATCCCCTTAATAACTTCCTGAGTGAGGTTCAGGTGGAAAACATACAAATAGAACGCACAACTTTTTTTTTTGTTTGAGCTTTTTATTATGATGTTCCTAAAGTATGGGAACCTTTTCCCTTGAAAACAAGCTCAGTGTTTGAAAATATGGGGTAGAAGATAGATAGGTGGAATAATTATCCTAAGTAAAGGCCAGAAATAGTTATTTTGGTATAATGTCAATGTTAAGTAATAGGTTTGATTCCCATCATAATATATACTTATTTCTCATCATATGTCAAGGTCTTTTCTTCTACTGACCTATTTCTGAGATCTAATCCATAATGATTAATCCTTGCTTGATGGAACTTTTGTTATATTTGAAATTTGTGTTTTGAGGTTTGGCTTACTGAACTTGTACTAGGTCTTAAATAAATAAATGCACAGAGACAGAGATGGACAAGTAGAAATAAAGGAACAAAAAAAACAGGGCAATGTCTATTTAGTGAACTGGCTTTGTGGCTGGTGCTCCCTTTCTCAGGTTGGGGTAGGGTTGGGCAAAGATGATATTTCCGGAAAGTTTGGATAAGTCATGGAGGGCATTCCACTGGGTGTATGGAGAGGATGGGGGTTGAAAGGAAGGTGGGGTTGGTTGGTGATCAGAGAATGGCAAGTGGTGGAATTTTGTGGCTTATGTTGGGTTGGGAGGCCCAGGCCTTTGTTGGGTCCTTTCCTGTCACTTCTGAGGGGGTCTGATCATTTTGGCTTCAGGGGTTTTGTGTTCCTGGATTGTTTTGGATTTTCCTTTGTTTATCTTGGTCATGGGGTTGTTGATGCAGTGGTCTGGCTCCAGGGAGTGCTCCCCCATAGAGGTGTCATCTTAGTTCTCTCTGTAGTGATTGTTCACTTCATTGAGATTCAGAATGGACTACAATACAGAAAGAGTTAGTGGTAGATTTTTTTAAAATACACATGCTCGTCCATGTACGCGCACTACCCGACACGTGCACATAGACGTATGATTTTATAACATGCGCGTGCCAGGGCGCCCCCAGTTCCCTCCCAGTCCGCTCCAATTTAGGAGCGGACTGAGAGGGAACTTTCCTACCCCCTACCCTAACCTCCCTTCCCCTTCCCTTCCTTTTCCCCTTCCCCTCTCCTCCCCACTCTCAAACCCCCTTTTTTTTTACCTGTTATTTTGCAAGCTACTTCAGGGCCCGACCTGAAGTAACTTTTATGTGCCAGCAGCCGGCCGGCGCGCAAGACTTCAGGACAGCGAGGAATGGTACTGTCCCGGCCCAGCCCTCTCCGCCCAGAACTCGCCCCCAGGCCCGCCCCTCGCAGGAAGGCCGGGACCTATGCACGTACCAGCCTTTACACGCGTGGCCGGGCCTTTTTGAAATAGACTCAGTGCTCGCAAGGCCTGGCCACGCGTGTACAGGCCAGATTTTACGCGCGGGTGGGATTTAAAATCCGGCTGTTAACTTTATGGATACCACAGTTTACAAAAATAATGGCCATCTACAAACATCTGTATTCAGGAACCCCACTGACAAATGCATCTACTTTCACAATTAAAGCTTTTATCCTTCACATACAAAAAAGTCCATTATACACAATTAATGGAAAGGATACCACAATACAGTGCGCTCAGCCAAGCACACTATAACCCACACTGCGACACGGGTTAAATAGGCGCTAATCCACCTCCTAATGCAATGGGGGATTAGCACCTATTTAACCCACGTCGGACACGGAGTGAATGTAATAGCGCTCATCACATGCAAATGCATGTGAATGAGCCTATTACTCATTCACTCCACATGCAAAAAAATAAATATGCATCTCAGATGCACATTTATCACTCAGCTGTTAACGCCTGCCTGGAGCAGGCATTAATAGCTGAGCGCAGGTAAAAGAAGTACAGAAAAGCAGAAAAAACTGCTTTTCTGTACTTTTTTTTAAGTTTAAAAAAATAAATAAATAACTCGGCAGACCGCAGAGTTATGAAGACCGATGCCGGTAAACTCGGCATCGGTTTTCATAACCGGCCATCTGCCGTCTGCCAGTAATGAAAATGGCCTGCGTCGGTCTTCATAACCGGCAGTCGCAGCGGGATCACGTTAGCAAGGAGGTGCTAAGGTCGCGCAAGCGACCCTAGTGCCTCCTTGCTTGCGTGACCCCCTAATTTGGATATTGCATGGTGCTCCCCTTGCAGGCACCATGCACACATTAGGAAAGAAGGCGCTGACTTTTCAGCACCTGCTTTCCACAATTTATATTGCATCAGCCCCTTTAAGCTCTGACATAAGAGATGGGTGACTATCCCAGAGTTTTGACTGAATCCTTCAAACAAAAACAATACAACCCCAAAATCATCTATAGGAAGATTGCTTTTTTATTTAAAACACCCGGGACATACCTATTTATTTATTTAAAAAGAATTTATATCCCACACTCTCCAAGACGTTCGGGGCAGGGTACAATTTCCCATATATAATAAATAAAATACGAGGCAAAAACTAAAAACCTAGGTAATCATAGGGGCGAGTGTGGTAGCTCGAGCAGTAGATGGCTTTATAAGAGTCAGAGGAAACAGGAGGCAGTGTCTGGTTGTTCCTTAACTGCACTTTATTTACGGTGAAACAAACTCAAAACATATATGGCAGCATACCTTCTTTTCAGGAGTCACAATAAACAATATGGCTCACCTGGCCCCACAGGACTGAAAACTGAGGACAATCCCGTCCCAGAACTATTGGATATGGGAGTTCGGGAAAGACTCCCACTTCCATCATGTCTTGTTCTGCAGGGGTCGTTAACAAAACCTGACTGGTTGGACCTTTCTGTTTGTCCCCATGTATACAGGCAAGTGTCTCTTTCCTCGTATGATTGATGTGCACTTCCTGAAGCAAATCCTCATGAATGAGAGTCTTGCCACACCCTGAACCGACCAATGCTTGGGTGAGAACTCCATCCAGTTTGATCTGGGTTATAAAGTACTTGAGTTTTGAATGAGGAACATGCATAAAGTTGCAGTTTTAGAGCTTTAACCAAGTGCAGTCCCGTTCATGCTCCCAGTCATCAATCTCATGCTGGGGCTCTGTCCCTGCCTCTGGTTACCTTTCATGTTGTTCAGCTAACTTTCGTTCCCATGCCAGGTCTTCACACCAGGGACATTCTTCCTCCATATGGTCTTCTGACATACAGAAACAGCAAGTTGGTGGAGCAGGTCATCTTTTTGTATTGCCAGTTTCTCTTAAAGGCTCTTCATTTTCTGTCTGTTGATATGGGCAGTGCTCTTCGTCATGACTGTTCCCTGCATAAGGTGCACAGAAGGAAAAGATATTCAAACCTTGTTCCTGGGTTGTTCCAGCCTCTCTTTCTCCTTCATCTTGAGGGTCGCCCCTGTTTTGGAGGTTTGCTTTTCTCCATGTGCATTTTACCCTCTCGTGTTGGCTGTATCACTAGGCCAATGTCCATAAGTTCACTTTGCTCATATTGACACTCCCTTTCCAAGTGACCTCTCCAACCACAGTTAAAAGACCATTACCTGGGCTCTGGGAACGGAAGAAGAGCTAACCGTCTCTGAAAGACGCTACTGGGGACCTACATTCTCTGTGCTTTGCCAGGGTGCCTATACGGGCTGCCTTCTTAACCTCTTTATGCTGTTCGGCATCAATTGCACCTGGTGGAAGGTTTCTGCTACTTATGGGGCTCTTTCCAATGTGAGGCCTGTGTGTCAGCAGATCCAGTTCCATGTGGGCCAGTCAAGCCCTTCTAGGAACTGTTCCAGAAACACGTGTTGGGCTACTTCGAATCCAGTCTTTGCTTCTGGCTGCAACTACTTCCAGCTGGCATCTTTCAAGCAGTGAAACGGATTTCAGGGACTTTCCCCAGGCTGCAGGGAACCCCACTGGAACTGCTGCCAGTATGTTTCTGAGGCATACCCAGCTTTCTCCAGGATAGCAGCCTTGACCTGGGTTGGCTGGTTGAAAAACTGCTTGACTTCTGCCCGTGAACAAGTTAGCCAAGTAGGTTGTCCAGCTGGTTTCGAGCCAAGCTGACAGTTGGATGGTTCTCACAAAGCTTTTCAGGAAGACCTCTGGGTCTTCACCAGCCTTCTTTTTTAATAGGATGTGAGAAAGAACTTGCCTGCAGTATCCTGCTCAGAGCATTCTTCATGGCCTCTGCTATCTGAGTTAACATCCTGTGTTGCTGCGTCACTTGCTCTCGCAATGCCTGCTGCTGATCAATTTACATTTGCAGGGAATTTTGCAATTGGTGCTGGCCAGTAGCAAGGATCTGGATCATCTGCTCCATCTTGGCAGCTTAGCGAGTTGACTCCATACAATGAACCTCTCTGGGAATAGGACAGCAGAAACACAAACAAAAAAAAAAAACTGCTAGCCTATACATCCCTTATTTTATTTATTTATTTATTTATAGGTTCTTCTATACCGCGGTACGTATAGCAATACATCACCTCGGTTTACAGTGAAACATTAATTTAGCAACAGGCTTTACATGTAACAGTATAAAATAAACTCATTACTTGACCTCCTGACTTTACAGGACGGGATATCCCCCTTGGCCTTTTATGCAAAGCTGGGGAAGTGGAACTGGGAGGCCCCAGGAAAAGAAAAACTGCAGGATTTGTTTGTTTGGGGGGGTTTTCTCCTTTTCTTGCTGCGGCTGTAGGCTTTTCTCTGTGCTTCAAACTTCTGTGCTCAGTCCCTCTAGCAACACTTTCCTTCTTGCCTAAACCTACTTCCTTAGATAGGGCACCCACAATAAGCTTTTCCACTTTCTTGTCCTCCCCAGGAGAATTAGGTTTGTTTGGGTTTTTTTTTAATCTGTATGAAGCTTAAAAGAAAAATCCCACTTCTGTCACCATGTGTAGAAGCTTGATTGGTAAACTGTTCCTTAAGTGCACTTTATTTACAGTGAAACAAACTCAAAACATATATGGCAGGAGTCACAATAAACAATACATCTCACCTTACTTCAAGTATTGCACAGTCCTTTAAACATAAGAGGTCCTTGCATAAGGTATTTATTTATTTTATTTATTTAAAAACTTTTCTATACCGTCACTAAGTTATGTACCATCGCAACGGTTTACAAACAGGCACAAAATAAGGTATGCATAGGTAGGTTATCGTACATTATAACAGGTGCCAATTAAGTACGGTTACAAACTCATTAATAAAATCGATGTTTGAGTAGTGAGGGTCGGGTCCAGGTGTATTATTGAGTTACTCTTCATAGTTATATTAACATGCATTTTTAAAAACTGTTGTTGTTCATTCTCAACTGCGCTTCTCTGACTTGCTTTCTCTCTACCTCTCTACCCTCCTGTTTCTTTAGGAAAGGCTTGTTTAAAGAGCCATGTCGTTAAGGTTTTCTCTTACTTGGGTTAGTTTTGCTGATTTTACTGAGGGAACTGTTAGTAGTGCTTTGTTAGCTGAGCGAAGGTTTCTTTGTGGGACGTGGACTCATAGGGCTGTGTTTAGCCAGTCTGTTTCTTTATCATATATTAGTTTGTGTATGGTGCATAAGGCCTTGTATTTTATCCTGTATTCGATTGGCAACCAATGTAAGTCTGCTAAAGTTTCAGTTATATGGTCCCTCCTTTTTTTTCCCGTCAGTATTCTGGCTGCAGTATTTTGAAGTATTTGGAGTGGTCTTATTGATGTGCTGGGGAGTCCTAGTAAGAGTGCATTGCAGTAATCAGTGCTGGAAAAAACAAGCGTTTGTAAAACTGTTCTGAAGTGGGCAGGTGTGAGTAATGGTTTCAATCTTTTTAGGATCATAAGTTTTGCGTATCCTTCCCTTACTTTTAAGGATATGTGTTGCTTTAGATTGATTTCTGAATCCATTATTACTCCCAGATTTCTTACTTTTTCGGCTAGTTCTATTTTCTGGTTATTTCTTAGAGTTATTGGGGTTTTAATAATTTCAGTATGTTTTCTTTCAAGGTGTAGGAATTCAGTTTTGTCAATGTTAATAACTAATTCCATTTGGGTTAGTAGTTGTTTTATTATGTCTAGGTGCATGTTTGCTAGCCCTAGTGTTTTTTCAATTGTGTCGTCTATTGGTAGAATTAACTGAATGTCGTCTGCGTAGATGTAGTGTATTATCCCTAGGCCTGCCAGCAGGTGGCATAGGGGCAGCATATATATGTTAAAGAGGATGGCAGACAAAGCTGAATCCTGAGGTACTCCAGTTTCAAGTTTAAATTTTTCTGATAGATTGTTTTTTATCTGGACTTGGAAGAACCTATTGCTGAGGTATGATCTGAACCAGTTTATCGATTTGTCACATAGTCCAATTTCTTCAAGTCTTTCTAGTAATGTTTGGTGGTTTACCGTATCAAAGGTTGCGGATAAGTCTAGCATTATAAGGATGTAGTGTTTGCTGTTATCAAAACCTCTTAAGATGTTGTCAGTTAGTGAGAGAAGTAATGTCTCAGTGCTGTAGTGTTTACGGAAGCCGTGTTGTGAAGGGTACAGTATGTTATTATTGTCTAGGTGTTCGGCTAGCTGTTTCTATACTGTTTTCTCTATTAATTTGGCTATTAATGGGAGGTTTGAGACTGGGCGGTAGTTATTGAGAATTAGAGGGTCACTGTTTTTATTTTTGATTATTGGTTTTATGATTGCCCCTTTCAGTATATCTGGCATTATTCCTTCTGTTAGGGATAGATTTATGATATTAGTTAATGTTGGGGCTACTACCTTGGTGGGTTTTTTTAATCTCTGTTGTAGGTATAGTATCAATTATGTGGGGGGCAGGGTTTGTATTTTTTATCATTGACTCTACTTCTCGTTCTGATACTTCTATAAATGCAGACCATGGGTTCACATCTCTTTTTTGCATTACGATTGCTTGTTTGGTGTTTTTTGGGAGTTTGTTTCTTAAGTTTAATATTTTGTAACAAAAAAATTGGGCTATTTCATTACATTTTGTTTCAGGCAGCTCTCTCTCTCTGCTTCCCGGGTCCTCTCTAACCTCCCAATGACCTGCCAACTTAAGCCAAGCTAAAGGGAACTTCCTTAGACAAGAATCCCTTGCAGTTTTGGCCGTTCTGTCCCCAGAGGACTTAAAATCCAAGGGATTCATTTACTAAGCATTTTTCCCATAGACACAGAATGGGAGAAAAACCTTAGTAAATCAGGCCCTAAGTTTGTACCTGAGGTAATGGAAGGTAAAATAAAAATTAGTAAAAAGCAAGCATCTAACAGAAATAAGGAAAAGACACATAGGGTTCAATATTCAAAAGTTGTCTGTTTATCTAAGTTAGCTGGATAGACATTTCCAGCTAACTTAGATGGGATATTCAGCAGCATGGATCGCTAATCGCTACTTAGACGGATAAGTATTGAAGCACAACACTCTTCATCAACTACATTGGACAGTGATTGAAAATGTCCCAGTGGATGCAAGAGGAGGCAATAGAGGACAGGAGTTAGCAACCAGAGAACAATTTTGGATATTTACTCTTAATACCGTAACACCCCTAGGTTTGAATGACTTTATTGACTGTTTTGAAATTGTGTGATTTAACATGAACATTGGCTGATTGAGTTCTTTCCTTAGTGATGTCAGATTTTTCTGGCTACTGCTTTGTCAATCCAGTGACGCATTTTTAAACACATTTGTTTCTATTATAGGCAAAAGGATCCTTTACTAAGTGGAGGCAAGATCCCCTAAGGCAGAGAATCAAGCGTTTACACTCTCAAAACGCTGTTCAGTGTCGGGTGGTCCGATCATATATACCTGCTGTTCGCCTATAAGTGCGATTTTGGAAGATTATATAAAGATGGACTTTTGAATGTTTTAAATGCAAAAGAAAAAAAATGATAAAAACAAGAGACCTATGACACCAAAACACTCCTGACTCTCAGAACTAAAACTCCAGACTGCCACACTACTACCCAAACTCCTCCTCCCTTATGGTACAGGAGCTCACCATTCCAGGCAGCCTCAGAGGAGATGCTGTTACATCTAGTGGAGACACAAAGGGTCCCTACATACTTTAAATAGAGAAGATCAATCACCACCGAGAAGGAAGTTGTAGAACTAGGGGTAGAGATATGAAGTAATATTTTTTCACAGAGATAGTGGTGGATGCCTGGAATGCCCTTCTGAAGGAGATGGTGGAAACAAAACCAATAAGTGAATTTGAAAAGCATGGGATAAACACAGAGGATATCTAGCGGAAAGATATTGGTAAAGAGCCATAGTTATAGCCCCAAACAGCAGTGATATGACTGCATTGTGTTTCCTAGAAGCAACCTTTACAAACCCCCGAAAAGACAAATGAGGGAAGGGGGAAGGGGGAAGGGGAAGGGTGTTGGGTTCCATGTGGGAATTCATATATGTATTCTAGCCAAAGTGGATACATCGTTCCTGGGCAGACTGGATTGGCTATTTTGTCATCATTTACTAGGTTACAATTCAAAATAATTAAACCGTGAGCAGACTGTGAGAAACTGCAGGAGGACCTTGCAAGACTGGGAAACTTGGCATCTAAATGACAGATGAAATTTAATGTGGACAAGTGCAAGGTGATGCACATAGGGAAAAATAAACCTATAAGGAAGCAATAATCAGTCTTCATGGGTTGCTGCAACCCTGTAGGTATTTTAACCTGTGTGGTCTGCAGTATTAATGAAAAAAAACAAACTATGCTACAGGTACTTTTGCTTTTATTATTTCCTAAGGAAAAATTATCTGCTTTCCAAAGTCCCAACCTTTTCCTGGGCTGTCCTGCAAGTAAAGGGGGCTAATGCAAAACATATTGCATTAAAAGGCCTTACTGAAATCAAGGTAAACTGCATCTAGCGCTCTCCCTTGTTCCAACTCTCTGGCCACCTAATCACAGAAATTGATCAGATTCATCTGACAAGATCTACCGCTGGTAAAATCATGCTGCCTCAGATCTTATAATACATTGAATTCCAGAAAGCACTCTCCCCTTCCTGGTATGAAGCGGTATTTTTTCCAGCCGATGAACAGTAATGTTTCCTAATCTGTTTACCTATGATCTACAACAGACTTAGAATTTCTTTACATTTTATTCAGGGTTAATTTTATTCTTATTTGTGTAAGGCCACTAAATTGATACTATTATGCACAATTATTTTCCCAAGCTCCTTATATTGGCAGTACTCTATATTCTAAGTGTGAGCAGGGGCGGATTGTGGGAAAATAGTAGCCCAGGGGATTTTTCTCCATACTGGCCCATGGGTAACCAATTACATATACAATATAATTTACATATATAATTTACATATATGTGTACACACCCCTATATTTCGGCATGGTATTCCCATATCAACACAGTACTATTTGCCAACACTCAAAGAATAACAACCCCACCTATGAAAAAGAATACCACAAATATTACACCAGAATCTAAAATATCAATACACCTCCTATCAGGAAAACAGAACAGGCCAAGCTACTACAGATCCCTACAGAGAAACCACATGCTAAAAGAATGCTTCATCTCAGTCTTTGCATGCAGAACACAAACCCTCACCAAATACAGAATACAAAATGAAGGAGCACAAATGACAAAAACTGAAATGGAAACTCCAAGAAGCCAGAATCCATGTATTAACAATAGAAAAATAGAACCACCATTCTTCATAAAACAAATAAAATCAAGAAACATAAAGCATCAGTTATAATAGTAAAACCATAATAAAAGAATATTTTAAAACTACTGATAAATAGAATTTCTATTAATTAAAATCATATACATTTTTTACAATGTCCCAAACACTAATAAAATATTTCAAAACAGCACATATATTAAATAACACCCAATAATTAAAACTAATAAGGATTTTAAAAAGCCCCTGCTGTCCCCTTCTGTGGGAGCTCTTGATTTCCAGTCACCCTGATATTGTCAAGGATTAGGAGGTTATCCTCTCTCTCTCACACATACTCACATGTGCATTCTCTCTCACACATACACTGTCACATACATACACATTCAAGCTCTTATATCCACCATAACCTCTCGCTCACACTGACACTGACACACTCTCAGGCTCTAAGACACTCTCTCCCCCTCCACACACCCCTCCCCCCCCCACACACACAAACTCTTACTCCCTTGGATTTTCTCATACACACTCATGCTCTCACACTAACACACACACACACTGACCCCCCAGGCAGGCTCCCATTCATTTTCACACCACTCCTTTCCCATCCCCCAGGCATGCACACATTCATTCTCATACATACACCCCCAGGCAGAGTCCCATTCATACACATGCACACACTAAAGGCAGACACCCCCCCCCCCCTCTCTTTCTTTTGCCAACAACCTCGGAGCCTCTCTCATTCCTCTGCTACCACTGTCACTGCTGCCGCATGGCTATTGGGGAGGCGCCGATTGCTGCTACTGACACTGAAGCCCATTCTGCTGCCTCCTCTGTGCAGGCCCCATGGGCTTCCACTTTCTCCATGCTGATCTCGTACATTGTGAGATCCGCATAGAGAAAGTGCTATTCTTGCACATTCCCAAAGATTACATGTGCCAATCACTAAAAAGTAATTTATTTATTTATTTTTACCTTTGCTGGATGATCTTAGTTTTCTAATCGGTTGGTCACAGGCTTTTTTTTTTCCACCTTCCCTTTCTTATTTTTTTTGCCAATTCCTTTTATATTGTCTTTTTTTCTATTTCTTTTCTCTCCATCTTCTTCCCTCAAACACACACTCAGGTTCTCATTCTCACATGCTTTCTCTCTCTTCTCACACACACACAGCCTCTCACTGTCACATGCTCTCTCTCATACAATCATTCATACACACAGTCTCTCACTGGCACATGCTGTCTGACTCTCACACACAGGCTCTTTCTCATACAATCATTCATACACACACACAGTCTCTCACTGGCACATGCTGTCTGACTCACACACACAGGCTCTCTCTCATACAATCAGTCATACACACAGGCTCTCACTGTCACATACTCTCTCTCATACAATCATTCATACACACAGGCTCTCACTGTCACATGCTCTTTCTCATACAATCATTCATACACACAGTCTCTCACTGGCACATGCTGTCTGACTCTCACACACCAGGTTCTCTCTCATACAATCATTCATACACACACAGTCTCTCACTGGCACATGCTGTCTGACTCTCACACACACAGGCTCTCTCTCATACAATCAGTCATACACACACACAGGCTCTCACTGGCACGTGCTGTCTCTCTCACACACACAGAGACTCTCACATGCTGTCTCTGCAAACATTCAGGTCCTCACTCACACACACAATCTCTCGACTCATCTCATACATGCACACACACACTCTACAGACCCTCAGCCTCTCTCTCACCTCTGGGCCTCCTCTTCGCGGGTCGCCGCAGGATGGGCTCTGTAGCGGCCCTGATCTTCTCGGGCCACGGCAGCCCTGCTACCGGGCCTCTTCCTCTTCTCGGGCCGCGGCAGCCCTGCTACCGGGCCTCTTCCTCTTCTCGGGCCGCTGCGATGATTCGTGGCGGCCCGTAAGCGCTGCTCCTCTTCTGCACGTGCTGATGCTCCTCCCTCTTCCTGCCCACGCGGCTCCGGCAACGTTATTTCCGGGGCCGTCAAGGCAGGAAGGAGAAGGAGCATCAGCGCGTTTAAATGCGATCTTTTTTTTCGGGCTGTGGTGACGTGAGCCTCACCACGGCCCTGCCGATCTGCCTGCTATATACGTGTCGCTGCTCAGCGGCCGCCTGAGCCTCCTTGCGCCCGGGGGCATTGGCTCCCCTCAGGATACCACTGCTCGCGGCAGCCCCTAATACCTTGGTTGGAAATTTTATAATACAAAAAAAAAAAAATCACGTGACAGGAGTGACCGGCCCACCGGGGGAAGCCCGATCCCCCGATATGTCAATCCGCCCCTGAGTGTGAGTGTTCATTTTGCAAAGTACTGGTTTGCTCCTATTATGTACATTTTCTCCCTGCTTCTTGACTGAGCAAGCCTATAAGTATAGATTTGAGACAGGGATGACAAGTGAGGAAAAACAAAGAAACAAATCTATCACATTCTCAACTAGAAAAAAATAAACTTCAAAGGCACAGATCAAGGAGGCAAACTTACCAGCAGACAGAAATAGTTTAGTTAAGCAAGTTCTACAGACCCTAGTTGTTTAGCCAGGGCCAAAACCAATCTCAGTAGCTCCCTCAAAAATAAGGTTTGTTCTGTCCTTGCCTTTTCATTTATTCAGGATGTGCATTCATTTGAAATGAAATAGAAAATGAAATGACATTTCATATTTCAATTTGTAACATTTTCAAAATGAAACAAAAGAAAAACCAATGAGATTTCATTCATTTGTAACCTCAGTGTGCGTGTCCTGCACGAGTGGAGCCATAATAGTATTTGTAAGTTCTTTGGGGCAGGAACCCTGACTAGTTCTTTTCTGCTGCCCCTTCCCCAGGGTGTGGCTCCTTTTGGTTGGGAAGAAAGATGCCCTTTCGGGGCCCAATACAGAGGTGTCTGACATCCTTCTATGTATCCCTCAGAGAGGAGTCATTTCTCTGCTCTCTGAGTGCTGCATGCCAAATGAATACACTGGATGTCCAGACATGTTTACTGAATGAGGTGGTTGCAGATGGCACAATAAATATGTTTCTAGTACCAGAGTCCCTCTTCGTTTGCTTAAGGTATTCACCTCAATCTGTGCAGGAATCTTTCAACAGGCAAGGAATCCTGCCACCCTCCTCTATTAGCTGAATGGAAATCCTGTTGGGCAGGGTAACCCCTTCCGTGAATGACCAAAAATCCTGTCCTTGCACAGGGAGTAAACTTTTCTCTCTCCCCAGGGGCTGAAGACTCCTGATGGGCGACCTCTAGAGTCTTTACAGTTCTGTTACTCACGGTTAGCAGATTCTTTCACTTCTTTGGGTTTATTTCAGTCTCTGATTCTCCTTGGAACCATAATAGAGGGATCTCCTGAATGTCTAAGTTCATACTCTTTTCCCTTAACCGAAGATAACACCTGGCGTTATCCCTTGCAGCGGGTCACCCCCTCAGATGGGCAGGTCTTCCCTATCCATGTGTTCCCCATTCTCCGAATCCAGGAAAGGCCCAGGTATCCAGCAAGGCTCCTACCAAGAAAAGATCAAAATCCCGAAAGCAACCCAGAGGGGTATCCAAACCAGCTAGGGAGTAAACTGGCAGGACCACCCTCCCAACCCTGGTCAGGATTCCCAAGCTGGGTTAGCCTATTCCCTCTGACTGAGCCTAAACATACAACAAAAGGTAAGCCCCTCCCACCTCCTAACTCGCCCAAAATTACTCCATACTGCCTCCAGACTCTCAAGAAAGAGCTGTTTTAAAGTCCCCAGGGGGGCAGCCATTCCCAGGTCCTTCAAATGGAGGGACTGGATTTGAATGGGTCCCCCCCCCCCCCCCAGCAACCACTAACCTTAATCTAGATGGCATCTCCCAGGTCTTAATGGTAGACTGACAGGATGGTCGGGTTACAAATGTATTTTTGTTTTGTCTTGTTTTGTTTTGAAAAAAGTAAAGGGAAAAACTCCTTGGGTCATTCTCCAAAGATTATCAGGGCTAGAAAGCTCCCCAGCCCCACTTATCCTGTCCATTGGGGTTATCCCATTGATGCAGCCAGCACAAGGCCTAAGCCCATCACCAAGACCCAGCCAGAGGCCTTGTTATGTAGCCAAAGCATAGGCATTGGAAAGGGCCCAGGCCCCTTGCCAGGGCCCGGCCCAGAAGCCAGATTATGTTGCAAAGGCCTTGGCCCAGGCCCAACACCAGGGCCTGGTCTGGAAGCCAGGTCCCATTCCTGAGGCTCTGGCCTTGCCAGGCCCATTTCCAATGTGAGAGCCCAGCCTGGAGGCCTGTTCCTGTTGCCCAGGCCCAACACTGGGGACTAGCCCAGAAGTCTGGTCATGTTAATGAGGCATTGGAGTAAATGGGGACCAGGAAGATTGATGGCCCCAGCAATTTTTGGGCAAAGGGAAAGGTGGGAGGCCAGGGGAGGTCCCCATTCATTTTTTTTCAGGGAAGGGGGAAGGTTAACATTTTTTTCATTTCTGTAAACTACAGATTCAAAATAAACATTAAACAAAGCCATGCCCTGGGGAAAACCCCTAAAACAAAACAAGCAAAAATACTTTTTCCCCTGTATATCTCTACTATTTATTTGCTAGTCCTTTGGTGATTGACACTATACATCAAACAAATTAACCATTTTTTCAAGCATAAACATGGAAATAGCACTATCACACTCTCAAAAAAAAATAAACTTCAAAAGGCACAAATCTATCAGGCAAACTTTCCCAGCAGAAAGAAATAAACTTCAAAGTCACAATCAGGCAAACTAACTTCCCTTGCAGAAAGAAATAAACTCCCAAAGGGCACAAATCAATCAAGCAAACATTTCAAGCAGAGAGAAGCAAACTTGAAAGGCACAGATCAAACATGCAAACTTCCCAGCAAAAAGAAATAGTTTAGTTAAGCAAATTATATAGACCTCGGGCTTTAAGCCAGCACCAGGGGCCAGCCTCAGTAGCTCCTTCTTCAACAGGAGTTCCCTCAAGATTTTTGATTGCCAGAAGATATGGTCAAGGCTAATAGTACAGCAGGGTTTAGAAAAGGTTTGGATAAGTTTCTTGAGCTACCTCCATTAATAATTATTAGCCAAGTAAACTTAGGCAATCACCATCTCTTCTGGGAGTGAGTAACAAGGAATGAACTCCCATATTATGATCTGCCAGGTACTTCCTAGTAACCCAGATTGGCCATTGTTGGAGACAAAGTGCTGGGCTCAGTGGACCATTAACCTGACCCAGCATGGCACTTCTTCTGTTTCCTGGACACTGCCATCACCCCAAATCCAATTGCAAATAAGGCTTTCATCCTAACATGGCTTCTCTGGTCAACAAATTTAAACGAGAAGCTGCCATCTGTAAAAGAACATAGTAGGAAATATAATGTTTGTGCTGTTCCATCTTCTTAACTTTTCCTCATCCTTAACAAGCTAGTAGGTTTTATTCGTACTCGCATCTGATTCATTCAAAGTTCTGATGCTTCATTTTATCACTCACAGTTTCACACAAGTGTCACTTTTGCAGACCCTAATCTGTTTCTTACTCATGTGAATGACTGGCATCTTCTGGAGCTGCTTCCTACCATTCTTTGAATCAGCTCTCCTATTCTCATTCTACCAGCACCTCTAATTAAAGGATAAGTTATAACAGTGTCAAAGTTTGCATATTTGTACTTTCCAAACAACTGTAAGTCTATTGAATCAAAAAGCCACTAGAGGATATCCCAGAATAAGGCATTGAAAGGACAGTCACATGTGCATCTGTTCTACATGACGATTGCCAACTCAAATCAAAGAAGACTGTCATCAAGTCAGCCAGAATAGGATTATATCCTCCCGGCAGAAGGTTGCTGGTCTTCGTATGCTAGCTTTTTACTGCAATTGGTAATGAGGATCACAGGCATAATGTTTCTTCTTTGCATATTCTGCATTCAAAGAAAAATAGGAAACATTACAGAATGTCCTATTATAGCAGATTCTTTTTTTGTCCTGCCTGCAAAAGAGACAGGATAGTATTCAACATTTAGGGAATTTCTTAAAGGATTTAATTATGATTTTTGCAAAGTAACCCTCTTCCTTCAGGGTCTTCCCTAGGGGGCCAGCTTTGAATATTGCAGCACACTAAGCAACTCGTTGCAGTACCAGATTCAGGATTCTCCAGTGGAGGGGCAGCAAAGCTGCAAGACCCAAAGGGATCAATCACATAGTCTCTCCAATAACAGTCTGAGTCTACACAAATGAAGATTGTTCCTAAACAAAAATAACTTTTACTAATCTAAAAAGATAAGTAAAGATTTATAAAAATCAGAACAGTTCTCAAACAGATCAGTTTCTTATGCTACTAAAGTGATATTTGAAAGAACCTGAGACCCACTCTTCTTCCTGTTTCATCCGTCGGTCCTAGACAGCTTCGCACCGTTTGCCTCACCTTATTCACGGCTCCTCCCGCTTACCTGGGAAAGATGGCTACCACCGCGTCTACAAGCCGACCTCTCTGGCGTCCCCGGAACGGCTATGGTGCAGCCTCCCGCCATTGCTCCTCCCAGGTACCTACTGGGGTGCACGCGTGCGCAATCCACATCTTTGTACCACCCTTGGCGCAAACCTCGAGGGCATTCCCTCATACTGAATTCACACCATCCGGGTACATTACCTTCACTAATTTGCTAGCTCTTTGAGTTAGCAAGGACTCAGATCTGTACTTGTCTATGCCGCTTCCGTGCTGCCGCAGGAAGCTCTCTCTCTGCCCTTTGGGGTAACTGCTAACCTGGGTACCCCCTCCTTGGGGGCCCTCTACTTTATTTCAGGTGCCTTACAGGGAACAGGTACTCACTCCTTGAGGGCTGCTCTCCCTGCCTCGGTGCCTGTACCTTCTACAACAGATCTAGTGGAATCGCATATCTACAGCAAACACCTAGTATCTCCTCACTGGGAGACCTGCTGCGGAACCTCCTGACGTCATCTAGGAGAGAAGGGCTCCCTCTGCCGAGGTCCCTGAGACTGCAACTACGAACTGCCTCACTACTGCCACATGGTGGCTCTCTTCAAGCTGTCTAATAAAGAACTATTTGTGTTCTGTGCGGTACAAGTCTAGCCCAGTGCTGTGGCTCCTCACGGGGCTCCTCCCCGTGGGTATGGTCATCTCCACAACACCCAAGGATCCACCAAAACACACGTAACCACAACACTTCCCAACAAACCTCTGTCTCCCTTTAAAACCTGTCTGAAAATAAAAATAGCCCTCTTCTCCCACATTAGACAATAGCAATACCTGGTTGCTGTTTTCCATCTCTAGACAAGTATTCCTTATTCCAGGGACTAGGGACAAGTGCCTTTCAGAGCACTGTTGGCAACTGGTCCTTCTAGAGCCCACTCCAACTAAGAGCAACCTAGTCTTTCAAGGGAGAAGAAAGGCAAACTGCCCTTGGTGGAGATCCACAGGCCTTGCTTCTTCTCCCTTGCTTTTCTGGTTGGACTCTCCTATAGAATCACCTACCAGTTGTGCTCATAAGTTTACATAATCCTGGCACAATTTGTGTGTAGCATTTTAAGAAAACATGAGTGATCAGACAAAACACGTCTTTTATTTTAAATGTGTCTCAAATTTAAATTATTATGTATCACAGAATAGCACAATCATTAAACAAACCATAGCAATAAGGGAAATAATAAAATGGTCCTGTTCAAAAGTTTACATACCCTTGAATGTTTGGGCTGATAACTCAACCTGTGTGTGTCACTCAAGTTGACACACACAGGTTGAGATGGCAATGAAGGTTAGGTATGCACACCTATGCTTTGATTGTAATTAGTGTCTGTGTATAAATAGTCAATTAGCTCTTGAGAAACCCTTGTGCATTTCATCCAGGGCTCGGCTGACTTTGGTGGTTACTGAAGCATGGGGAAAGCAAAAGTAGTTCAAGTTTATAAATTAGGAAAAGGATATAAAAAGATATCCAAAGATTTGAAAATGACAATCGGTACTGTTCATACTGTGATCAAGTAGTGAAAAATGATGGGCTCTGTTAGACCAAGAAAGATTTCAGACACAATTGCCAGGAAAATGTGTCGGGAGGCAAAGAAAAACCCACAAGCAACTTCTACTGAAATATAGGCGTCTCTGAAACAAAGTGGGGTGGGTGTTTCAGCATGCACAATAAGGAGATACTTGAACAAAAATGGGCTGCATGCTAGAGCTGCCAGAAAAAATCTATTGCTGTATCAATGCCACAAAACAGCCTGCTTACAATGTGCCAAAAAGCACCTAAAAAGCCTCAAAACTTCTGGAACAAAATAATTTGGAGTGATGAGACCAAAATTGACCTTTATGGTCACAACCACAAATGCTATGTTTGGAGAGGAGTCAACAAGGCCTATGAAGAGAAGCACACCATCCCTACCGTGAAGCATAGAGGTGGATCTCTGCTGTTTTAGGAGTGTGTGAGCTACAGTGGCACTGGGAACTTAGTCAAAATTGATGGCAGGATGAATGTAATATCTCATCAGAAAATATTGGAAGAGAATTTGCATCATTCAGCTAGGAAGCTGCGCATGGGGCACACTTGGACTTTCCAACATGACTATGATCTGAAACATAAGACCAAGTTGACCCTTCACTGGCTGCATCAGAAGAAAGCGAAGATTCTGGAGTGGCCATCACAGTCTCCTGACCTCAACATCATTGAGCCACTTTGAGGAGAGCTCAAATGTGCAGTTCACGCTAGACAACCAAAGAATTTACAGAATCTGGAAGCTTTTTGCAAACAGGAATCGGCAGCTTTACCGCATGAGAAAATAAAGGGCCTCATTCATAACTATCATAAAAGAATGCAAGCCATCATTGATGCAAAAGGGGACAAAACACGAGATTAAGAACTAGGGGGTATTTAAACTTTTGAACAGGACCATTTTATTATTTCCTTTATTGCAATGGTTTGCTTAATGTTTGTGCTATTCCGTGATGCATAATAGTTTAATTTGAAACACACTTTAAAAATAATAGTCATGCTTTGTCTGATCACTCGTGTTTTCTTAAAATGCTACACATCTTACAAATTCTGCCAGGGGTATGTAAACTTATGAGCACAACTGTAAATAGCTTTGGACAAAACACCACCTTGTGGTATGGGCCCAGCAATCACTCATCCACAGCTACATACCCACGGGACCTGCCATTGCTGAAAATTCCCACACTTTAATGTATAGACACTGACAGTGAGGCATAGTCAGCCTTACATCGAGAAGACTAAACCTCACTACTCTTCCCTAGGCCCCACAGACGCATGGCCAGATTCATTCCCTCTTTGCTTGGTAAGGACAGATTTTAACAGCCAATTCTCCTAAACAAGATAATATACTGCTCCTCATGTTCCCTAATTTCTCCTCTCAGATGTGATACAGTAGTTACTAGGGCAATATCTAGATCAAACAGGATCAGAGAATTGCTCACTTAAAATTGGTTTGTTAGCAGAAGGCCCACAACTTTCACCGAAAGCATCAACCTTGCAGCAGGCATGGTGTCCAGCTTTGCTTTATCCAGCACATGCTGTATTCTCAGAAGATCTAAGGGAAAATAGCTCACATTCCTAAAGTACACGACCTATACCATGATGTCCATGACGACACGGCATACTTCTCTCTCCCACACCCAGTTTATGGCCTGCTTCCCGCGATTCCTTTTAGAAGGGTACTTGAGAAAACTGTTTAGGAAGCTCCTCGCTCTTTTGAAGAAGTCATCCAACATTTTAGTTGAAATAAAATAATTCTTCCCCTTGTGTTCCTCAGTTCAATGGAAGATTCATGCATTTTTCAGATGCATAAAAAAAAAAAAACTTTAAATATGTCTTTGAGCTTGTATTTTTCCCTTCTGTACCACCTGTTGGATCTGTGACAAAAATTCCACGTACAGATGCTATGACCCTGGACAAGTAGTACAGAAGCAAATCTTTGAACAGCTATTTTCTGACAGTTGGCATGCATATGCTTCACTGGCTTTACTGTTTAGCCATGAAACCTTCATCATAAGTGCTATTTGGCTTTAACTTTGCAATAAGGTAATTATAGTGCTGTGCTCATTAAAAACAGTCTCCAGCACAGAAGACTTTGACTGATGTTGGTTGGAGCTCTAACTTGACAGCCAAGTGGGATGAGCAAGTGCATGGTGTTGCTAAAGACGTTATATTGCAAATGTTGTTTATTTTCTGTCAACTATAAACTATGCAGTAAATAACACATTATAAAAGAGATCCAGAAATAACATTAAGCTAAAATGGAGCCATCAATTATTTTCCTTTTTAAAGCTTTCAGGAGATTTTTTTTTCACCCTCCAGTATTTCTGCTGCATTCCTTATTCATTAATTGCTTTTTTTTTCATGACTTTGTGTTTTGCTCCAGTGCCCATAAATCACCATAAAAAAAGATAAAATGTTACTATCATGAATCTATTCTAAGTAGCATTTAAATCTAGTTGCACACAGAGCCAGCTTTTAAAAGTATTGGGCTGCATTCAGAGAGTAACTAACTATATTTCATCAAGTCAGTTGGGGACATAGCATTTCTAAAAAAAAAAAAACCCACACACAATGAGGAAGGTAATTTTCAGGACTTTTTACATAGGTAAACCGGTGTTTACCCACATAAAAATCATTTTTGTAAACTCTCCCCTTTCCCCCTTAGAGCAGTAAAAGTACGTGCAATAGTCACAGAGCATGTCCCTTTAACCATGGGGGAAAGGGGGCAGGGTTAGGTCTAAGGAAGGAAACTGCGCACTAGGATTTCTTTTTGAAATCCCCATTCATACTTTCGCATGTGTTCTTTGCCCCTGCTTTAATGCCGATGGCAAAGTCTACTTGGTACACACGGTACCGGCGTTCCCCTGCTGGCCCCAGCATGTCACAACATTTGATTGTTTTATAACATTCTCCATGTAGCTAAGTCAAGGAAGTATCCAGTCATGGCCATTTCCCTACACGTGGAAAAGACATCTGACTAGATTGAACGGTCATTTTTATTTGGAATACTAGGATGGCTTGGGTGTGGGAAGACTTCATTGGTATTTATCGTATTCTTTACTATGACCGTAAGAACCATCTCTTGGTTAATAACAGGATATCAGATTGCTTTAGGCTGGGCAGAGGGACAAGGTAAGGCTCTTTATTCCTGCACCCCTACATATGTTCTCCCCCCCATTATTCAGTTTTATGTTGTAATCCTTACTCCTTGCTCTTCAAAATAAGAAACTTATTACTGGGGTATAAATGTAAAGTATGAGCTTGGGCCGACAATATTTTAGTGCATTTGACCAGCCCTTATCTTTCTGTACCAGAGCCACTTTCTTTGATTAATAGATTTTCTACCTTTTTCTGTTTATCAGATCACTTAGGAGAAATCAGAGATCTTTCCCGTCAATTTCTATTGTAACATGGCATTGTTAAAAAGATACGATTTCAAATGGGAGATATCAGGTTTGAAGTATTTAGGGATCTTATTTCATAATAATATTGATCTCCTTATATCTAATATGGAGTGGATAATAGTGATATTTTTACAAAATATCCTTACAAGATGGAATGATACAATTAAATCTCTTATATGGTATCATTCTGTTTTTAAGATTGAAAAATCTCTTATCAATTAGCTTAAATGGGAATTACAAGGGATCTGGATGGCAGAACACTTACTAGTTAAATGAAACATTATTTCTTTTCAGGAACTGAGGGTTAAATACAATTGACTTGATTCTCATGGAGATTCAGGCAGTGTTTAAATATTTCAGGAATATTGTTTGAGGCATTCAAAGTAATCCAAGATCTTTTATCTGTTTATGATAAGGCGAGCCAGTCTAGTCATCCTGCATTAGAGAATTATAAATTATTAGTGGAAAACCCCATCAAAAATTATGTTGCTTATGCAGTGGAGCTATTACATGGTGGTGGGAGGGAGGTTCTGTATGTGGAAGTTGTGAAAGGAGAAAGGTAGGTAGGTAGGTAGGTATAGGAGTAGAATGGTTATGTGTGTTTGTGAGTGTGTCTGTGTGTGTATGTATGTGTGTGAGTGTGTTTATGTGCATGTGTATATGTGTGAGTGTGTATGTGGGTGTGTGTGTATGAGTGTGTCTCTGTGTGTGTGAGTGTGTCTGTGTATGTGTGTGTGTGTGTATGTATATGTTTGTGTGTGTGTGTGTGTATGTGAGTGTGTATGTGTGCATCAGTGTTTGTGTGTGCCTGTGTGTGTGTGTGAGTAGGTAGGATTGGTGCAAGCAACTTCATGTGGTACAGGTGAGTGCATGTGTAGGATGTATGTGGGTGGGTGGGTCAGGGTGTATAGGTTCTCTGTGTGTGTGCTCATTCAAGCCTACTCTCTGTTTCCTGTCTTTTATCCAGTTTGAAATCCACAAATGTACATCGCCTCCTCTCTCATTACTTTTTAATTTTCTTAGAAGCCTGTCATGGGGGACTTTGTCAAACATCTTCTAAAAATCCAAATACACCATATGTACTGGCTCACCTTTATCCACATGTTTATTCACCCCTTCAAAAAAATGTAGCAGATTTGTGAGACAGTACTTCCCTTGGGTAAATTCATGCTGGCTGTATCCCATTAAACCATGTCTATTTAACTCCAGAGCAGCGTTGTGTTCCTCCTCAACCTGCCTCCCCCCACCCCCCCACGGGTGCTGCTGATGTGATTGCCTTGCTCCCGTCGCACCCAGATGACAACACCCAGCTGGCAGCTTCAGTGTGGGGAGTTGCCTGTATGGAGGGGACGAGCCATGGAGCCGGTCATTGGTGAGCTGGGGGAGCTGAATTCCTGCCTGCTTTTTCCTCTTCTGCTCATTTGACGGCTCGGACTGTTTCCAGGGAGGTAATCTTTACTCCTTTGGTAAAACCCCCTAATATTACATTAGATATAATTTGGGAAGCTATAGCCAATCTCTCTAATAAGGTTTCACAGTTTGTTTTACAACAGCGTGAACTTTACAATTCATTTCAAGTGTTCCAGCCTCAGTTACTTGAAATTAAATGGCAAGTGGACTCTTTGGAGACTAAGGGGGATCGCTTTGCAAAATTCAGTTGACACTATTTCGGCTGGTAATCTGTTTTTATAGAACAAGCAGGAAAATTTTGAAAACGTTGTACTTCGTCGTAACATCAGGATTATTAATTTTCCAAAAAAAAAAAAAAGGCTTATTACTCCAGTGGAGATGCTACGTTGATATTTTATGGAAATATTATCCGTTAAGGAAAATTTGCTTCCACCTATTTCCAAAAGCCTATTATCTTCCAGCGAACTTGAAAGTTTTTCAACCGAATGATATTTCTGTCCATGCTGGCCTTGTTGATTCTTCTCATCTTTCTTCTTTTCTTGAAAACTCAATAGACGAGGCTGTTGTGCCTTCCCCTTTACTTGTCACCTTCGCTTTGGACTCTGATCAGGACTTTATTTTGAAATTGCTTTTTTCGCGAGAGAGATATTCCCTTTTTTAGGGCTTAAGATTCGTATGTTCCCAGACGTGTCTAAAGAACTCAGTCCGAAAGGAAGCGATTTTTGCTTATGCACCCTGCTGTTCTGAGTTTGGGGGCTTTTTTTTTTTTTTGGCTTTATTTTCCTTGTAAATGTATAGTTAAATATCAGGAGGTTAAATTTGGGGTTTTTTTATCCTTCCCAGCTAAGGGCCAGATTTTAAAAAGGTTAAACGCGCCAGGCTATTTTTAAAAAGCCCGGCGACGTGCGTAAAGCCCCAGGACGCGTGTAAGTCCCGGGGCTTTACAAAAGGGACAGTCCGGGGGTGGGGCAGGGTGGGGCAGTCTGGGGGCAGGGCGGGGTGGGGCCAGAGGCCTCCAACAGAGCGTCCATGGCCGCTGTGTCGGAGGATCCCGTGCCAGCAGCAGCCTGCCGGCGCACGCAACTTGTGCCTGCCCAGAGACAGGTGCAAAAGGTAAGACAAAGGACAGGGGGGGTTAAAGTTGGGCTGGGGGAAAAGGTTAGGGGAAGGGGTGGGAAGGTCAGGCTAGGGGGAAGGGAACGGGGGAAGGCAGCGTGGCTCAGCGCACGCAAGGTGCACAATTGTGGCTCGGCGTGCGCAAGTTATAAAATCGGGTGTACATGTACGTGCGCCGGGTAGCGTGCGCACGTGTACACCCGCACGCACCTTTTAAAAATCTACCCCTAAATGTTTTTCTTAATGATAAAATTAGACATGCTACCATAGCCCCATCTTCCAGTCCATACTTCCTGGGATGACGCATTAATATTTATAGATTCTTGCCCTTAGTAATGTTTGGCTTTTCTTTTTTCCTCTTATGATTTTTTATTTCTTCTCTTAATTACCCTTGGATTTCCCCCTATTTGACAGTGGGATCTTAAATGTCTTATTATGTTAGCTTCCTATTTTGTTTTATTAGATCACTATTGTGCCATTTCTTGACAAGTTTTATTAACTTGTTAACAGATTTAAAATGATTAAAAAAAAAAAAAGATAAATTAAAAAAAAAAAAAACATGTCTATCTATATGTTCTATGATTTTGTTTGTTAGAATAGTTTCCATGATTTTTCCCAGCACTGAAGTCAGGCTCACCAGTCTATAGTTTCCCGGATCACCCCTGGAGCCTTTTTTAAATATTGGGGTTTTATTGGCCACCTTTCAGTCTTTAGGTACATTTGAATATTTTAACAATAGGTTAAAATATTAAATAAATATTAAATAAATATTAAATAAGGAATAGTATTTTGTTCTAAGGTTACATCGTTATGGCTTTACTTTTATTTTATTCATTGTACATTGTTTTTGTTTTATTGTTTTATTGTATCACCCACCTGAGTTCTTTGTAAACCGGCATGATGTGCTGCACGAATGTCGGTAAATAAAAGTTAATAAATAAATAAATAAATAAAGATTACTACTAAAACGGTAGACCTAAAATTTCATTTTCTTTTAGTTCTTTTGGAAGCCTGGGCGATTTGCTACTCTTCATTTTGTCAATCTGGCCTACTACATCTTCCAGGTTCACCGTGATTTGGTTCAGTTCATCTGGATCATCACGCTTAAAAACCAGAATGGGTACCTCCCCAAAATGTTCATTGGTGAATACCAAAGCAAAGAATGAATTTAGTCTTTCCATGATGATCTTATCTTTTCTAAGTGCACCTTTAACACCTCAATAATCTAATGGTCCAACGTACTCCCTCACAGACTTCCTGTTTCAGATATATTTTTAAAAGGTTTTATTATGAGTTTTGCCCTTACAGCCAGCTTCTTTCAAATTCTCTCCTAGCCTGTCTTATCAATATTTTACATTTAACTTGCTAATACTTATGCTTTTTCCTATTTACTTCGGCTGGATTCTTCTTCCAATTTTTAAAGGAAGTTTTTTTGGCTAAAATAGCCTCTTTCACTTCACATTTTAACCAAGCTGGCAGACGTTTAGCCTTCCTTCCACCTTTCTTAATGTGTGAAATACATCTGGATTGTGTTTCTAAGATGGTGTTTTTAAACAATGCAAACAATATTCGATTGGTTTAACTGGTCTATTCTTTATATCATTTTAAATAGCCATATTCAACATAAAAAAGCTATGAATATATCATTAAATGTAGGACCCACACTCACAGAGTTTGTATATCAATCAAACTCAGAAAATTTTGGTGAAGGGTCACTTTATTTTAAATATCACTTTTTGGGGCGGATTTTAAGAGCCCTGCTCGCCTAAATCCGCCCATAACCGGGCGGATTTAGGCGAGCAGGGCCCTGCGCGCCGGTGAGCCTATTTTACATAGGCTCACCGGCGCGTGCAGACCCCGGGACTCGCGTAAGTCCCGGGGTTCTCCGAGGGGGGGCGTGTCGGGGGCGTGTCGGGGGCGGGCCCGGTCGTCGTGGCGTTTAGGGGGCGTGCCGGGAGCGTTTCGGGGCGGCCCCGGGGGCGTGGTTACGGACCGGGGCGGCCCGGGGGCGTGGCCGTGCCCTCCGGACCCACCCCCAGGTCGCGTCCCGGCACGCTAGCGGCCCGCTGGCGCGCGGGGATTTACGCCTCCCAGAGGGAGGCGTAAATCCCCCGACAAAGGTAAGGGGGAGGCTTAGACAGGGCCGGGTGGGTGGGTTAGGTAGGGGAAGGGAGGGGAAGGTGAGGGGAGGGCAAAAGGAAGTTCCCTCCGAGGCCGCTCCGATTTCGGAGCGGCCTCGGAGGGAACGGGGGTAGGCTGCGCGGCTTGGCGCGCGCCGGCTATACAGAATTCATAGCCTTGCGCGCGCCGATCCAGGATTTTAGCGGATACGCGCGGCTCTGTGCGTATCTACTAAAATCCAGCGTACTTTTGCTGGCGCCTGATGCGCCAGCAAAAGTACGCCTATTCGCGTTTTTTGAAAATCTACCCCTTTGTGAATAGTTTTTTTATGTTTTAGATTTTCGTTAAAATGCTGACAAACTGCAAAATGCAACTTCAACTTCTTATGTCAAAAATCATGGGAGCACACCTTTCATTTTTCATTGGCAAAAATTAAGTGAAAGTCCCGAACAAATCATATTAAGAGAATACTCATCTCAAAATGTCCTGAGTTGAATACAACACAAGTCCCGACCCGATCGTGTTTCGAACCAACAAGTTCTGCTTCAGGGGAAATGCAGTCTCAACTCCTCTCTCAGTTTCATAAGAAGTTGAAGTTGCATTTTGCAGTTTGTCAGCATTTAAATGAAAATCTAAAACATAAAAAAACAATTCACAAAAAGTGATATTTAAAATAAAGTGTCCCTTCACCAAAATGTTCCGACCCAGACCCCTCACCCTGTCCTTTAAGCCCTAAAACTCGAGATCTACAAATGTGCTCATCTAGAGCAGCAATAAATCTACACGGATAACAAACCAACACATGCTGCAGTCTCTGGTTTTAAAATACATAATTACGCACGTAACAGCACCGCCCCAAAACTCCCATTCTCCACCCATGCCACGCCCCTTTTTTGCCCTGATTTTTTATGCACACATGGTACGCAAATACTTTGCAGCATTTTAAAATCTTCGTTGCTCACGCATGGCCCATGTACATGTGTAAGTGGGCATTTTTGCATGAGCAACGCTTTTAAAATTGACCTCAGATATTCCAGCCCAAACTTTGTAAGAGCTAAGAAACTCAATCTCACCCTGCTCAACTTTTTTACTCTTCATAATCTTTTTCCTATTTTTCACTCGATTTTTGAATTTTCTTTTAGTTTGTTCATCTTTATTTTCTCATGTTTTGATTTGCTTATTTAACTCTATACTCTTTGCCTTTATTCACCCCTCCACCTCCTCCATCTCCATCTCCACCTTCCACTTCCTTATTCTCTCTGGCCTCATTGCCCATTCCCCTCTCTAACCTGACCACTTCTTTTCCCCCCAGTAGGCAACAGCTGTGATCTCTCTCCCTGGGTAGGGACCTGGCAGCAGCTGGAATTCCTCTCAGGGTGAGGCCTGAGGGTGGCAGCTCTTCCTGAGTTGTAGAACACCTCAGTAGCTATTGCCATGTCCAGTTCTGCCACAGCAAAAGCAACTCCTCTCTCTAGACAACCGAGAGATACATGGCTAAACCATCTGAAAGCTCCCTCCTGAACTTGTAATGCCACCACCGCCATTTTTTTTCTTCCCTGATTGGGCAGGCAATGTGCCCCCTTCAGGATTGTTTAAGCCCATCTGGGAGTTCTAACCCCCTAGTTTACTTACCCTGGGCTATATATATACAAGAAATACAAATGCAAACTGGTGCACATAGGAAAAATAATCCCAACTTGAGGGTAATTTTCAAAACATTAGAGATGTGCAGGAATAAAAAATTTGTTTTATTTTTTTGTTTCATTTTTGGAATGTTTTTTCCCCATGAATTTAGTTTTGTTTAATGTTTAATTTGTTTCTTTTGTTTAAAAAAACAAAATAACATTAAAAAAAAAAAAAGAAGTAAACAGAGCCTCTCAAAGCCTCACATCCCCACCACCTAGACAACATTTACTCAGTCCAATGGGGATCCGCTAGCAAGGCCTAGGTCCAGGTCAAAGCCTAGACCTTACTTAGGGGGTCATTTATCAAAGTGCTACATGGCATTTTCGCATGCCAAAAACACCATAACACATGGTGCAATGCAAATTAGGAGGAGTTTGGAGCAGGGTTTTTGGCCAAGTGGGCTGGCTTCATGAAGCCATATTGCACAGTTTTAACTACACCTTTTTCATTTGTGTTAAGCCATGAAATATGGCTTTATTGCAATTTGTGCAAATAGCATGTTCATTATTTTAAGCTGCTGTGGAGAGAGAGAGAGAGAGTAGTGTAGGGGTTAAGGGCCACTTTGATATTCAGAGTAAGACGTACAAACAGAACAGTACACTCTTGTGAAGATTTAAGGTCCTTCAGAGTGAGGAAACTCACACAAAGATGAGATTTGTACAATGTTCTCTCAACCTAGCTTGATGTTACCCAGGTAGAGAGTCCATCAAGCTAGGTTGAGAGAACATTGTACAAATCTCATCTTTGTGTGAGTTTCCTCACTCCGAAGGTCATCAGATCTTCACAAGAGTGCACTGTTCTGTTCGTACATTGCACTCTGCATGTCAAAGTGGCCCCTAACCCCTACACTAATACCGAAACCTCACCCTCACCTCGAGTAGCTAGGTGGGCCTCCTATAGAGGTATAAATACCTACCTAATATGAGGACCTTATAGCTAGTCTCAGGCTCTCTCTTTTTCTCTCTCTCTCTCACTCTCTCACATGGTTGTAGGTAGGAATTGCAATGATTGTGGTACTTACCACAAAGTACAAAAAAGTTATTGCAGGTAATACTAGTGCTAAGATAGCACACTTTGCAATAAACAGGCTATTACCATAAAACTCACCCCTTTTCCTATCACATGTGATATTTAGTGCATTTTGATAAATCCAGGCCTTAGACAAAGACCATGGTAGATCACCGCGACCTCAGCCTAGACTCTAAGCAAGGCCGAGGCTTGGAGGCCTGGTCCTGAAGCCTAGGCTCGATGCCGGGGCTTAAGCCAGATACCAGAGCTTGGGCCAAGGCACAGTCCAGAGACTGGGTCCCAATATTGGGGCTTCTAGGCTAGAGTTGACACCGGGGCCCAGTCTGAAGGCCTGGCCCTGATGCCAGGGCCCAGACCCAATGCTGCAGCCTGGCCTGGAGGCTGGGTCCTGATGCCGGGGTCTTGATACATATCCAGGCCTGATGCCAGGGTCTGGTATGGAGGCTGGATCCTGACACCTGGGCCTCACCCTAGGGTCAGGCCCAAGTTTATAGTTTATTACTTTTTATATACTGACGTATCAGAAATCCATCACATCGGTTTACAGTAAATAAGCATAAAAAACAGTAAAACACTTTCAATAAACATAGTAAAGCAATTAAATGAACGAAGCCAGACCTTGGATGTCCTCTTCATAGGTCTTCTGTCTTCTTTCTTCTTCTTGATAATGATGATGTTGTCCACTGGGGTTGCCCAAGAATTAACTCCGGAACATCCTCCTCATCAGAGTGTGTCATTTTTGCAGAAATGGAAGGCATCAATTCTTAGCCATCTTACTGCCCATAAATGTTTATCACCCTAGGCACAGTCATAATGGGTAGCTATTGACAAGTCCAGTGCTGTCCCCAGCACACACCTAATCTCTGTATTTCCCTAATTGAAGGCTGCTTCTCCACCTCCCAGTTGCCTCCTTTCATCTCCCTCCCCCTTCTGTTGCTCAGGCAGTAGGAGAGCACGGCCTGCTACTTACTCCTGCTGCCACCTTCTTCTTGATAGATTGTTCTCTCCTTGTCTGGTATCAATTCTGGCCCAATCTGCTTATTCAGGTGTGTGTGTGTGTGTGTTTGTGTGTATGTGTGTGTGTGTTTGTGTGTGTCTGTGTGTGTCTGTGTGTGTGTGTGTGTGTGTGTGTCTGTGTGTGTGCGCGCGCGCAGCAGGGATCCCCATGCCTCCAGGAGAAACACCCAGGACTGCTCACAGTGCCACAGTCCTCCAATACTTCTCTCCCTCTCTTGCCAGTCATATCAGCTGATTGAGTGGTGGGGGAAAAAAGAAACCAGCAGCAGCAGGAGTGGGTTTGAAGCACTAGACCTGCCTGTCCCGCCATCCTGGCTAGGCTGCACAGGGGGATATCACTCTCCTCCTGGGCCCCAGTGGGGTTGTTGAGCAGCATTTGAGCAGTATGCATTTGAGGCAGGCTAAGTGGGGACTGAGAGGAAGTGCTTTTCATCATGCTACAACTTTCTCTGCAGCCCCCTGGTTCACTCTGCTGGTTCTGCCAGTTGAGCCATTGGTAGTGGGAGAAGAAGTAGGGTGTTTGAGAATCACTTCTTCCTGTTCCTGTCCTGGCTGCTACCCCAGTTTAGTTTGCCCAGCACCGGCTGTTCTTTTTTTTGTTTTTTTTAAGCATACCAGCTAGGGACTGGAGCCTGGAAAACAGAAGAAGAAGGGGGTTAACGTTAAGTTCAAAGAAGAGGGTAGAGAAGAGAATGTTGGGAGACGCTCAAGCTTAACTGTACCTCGGGCATAAAAATAACTGGGCCCAGTACCGTGGCAGGCTGTGCTAATCTCGTGCATTCTGGAGGGAGAAACATAGAAACATAGAAATGACGGCAGAAGAAGACCAAACGGCCCATCCAGTCTGCCCAGCAAGCTACGCACTTTATCCATTTTTATTTCCCTTTTTCTCTCTCCCACCTGTTACTATCGGCTTCCAGTACCCTCCAGCCAAGAGGGTACTGGAAGCTTCACATGCCACCATATGGCAGATGCCCCAGGAGCTGATGAGTCCTGCCGTATTACATGTGCTTTCGATGCCACCTTAGCCCATCTGAAAGAGAGACCTCAAAAGTTCATGTGCTACACCATCTTTTTTGTGGGTCCCTCGCTAATAATAATAACTGCAAAGTCTGCACGCGACCCGTATGCATAGTAAGTTTTCTCTATGTCACAACAATTTACTTTTCACGCCCTTCCCCCCCCCCCCCCCCCTAAACTCAGTTATATAAATAAGTGGTTAAAGCGGCACACTAGATAAAACAGGGGGTCTTGCTTGCCTCTCACAAATGTGGGAAAGCGCAATGCGAAAGGACATGATTTTAGAGGGAAGAAATTTGTAGTCGATAGTTTCCTTCCTTTCCCTAATTTAATTTCTCAGTCTGTTCTATACTGTAATTAACACTCATGATCACAATAAAGATGTTTTACTTAGTGGCTAATTGTAAGAATCAGGATCTACTGTTTTCAAATGTCTTACTTTATTACCCTTGTTCAGGAAGGTCTTAACATTTCGCTGATTTACTGATCGCTTAAAATGCCATCCTGCACATTATGAGGTACATTTCACTATGCATTCCCTAATTTTGTAGTGCATTATTCCTTTATAAGCAGCTGTATAATTGTGCAGCATTAATTACAGATCTCTTGCCATCATGAACCACACATGGAAAACAACAACGCGTAATGTTTGCTCTGATGAACATTCTTGTAACTCCATTCTGACTAGGATAAACGAGTATTTTGAGAAGCAGCAACTTCTGGGACTCTGCTGTATCAGGCAATGAACAGCCATGATAAACGTGAATAAAAAGAAAGGATCTTAGGAATAATAAGTTAGGAGAGGATTTTTCAAAACCATTTCCATGGCTTGCAGCTATTTGTTCATGTAAATCAGCTGACATCATCCTTCCTCAACATGGCCAGTTACACGCAAGCTGTTCCACAATGTGTGCACGTTTAAACGCATTTAGAGGAGGCGTTGCCCGGGGGAGAACATGTTTAAGTTAGAAGAGCAAAATTGTCACAACTGAGGGTCTGACTAGAGCTGGGGAACTCCCACAGGGGCAGCACAGGACTTCAAGGCAGGGCAGAGAGGATCTTCCACCTATACCAGCCACCTCACCCGCAGGTTGAGTCCTTGGGTTCTAGCGGCCGGCAGGATTTAGGCTGCAGCTAGAATTAAGGTGCAGGCTGGAGCTTGGACACAGAGGCTGGAGACACGGACTGGATGTGAAAGCAAGGCAGGGCTGGAGACTGAGGCAATGCAGGACTGCATACTGCAGCAAGGCGGAACTGGATAATGAGGCAGAGCAGGACTGGAGACAAAGGCAGGACACACGTGGAACTAGGCTAGACAGGCTGGGCACACTGGAAAAAAGCAATGCACTGGCAGTACAGAGAATGAATACCATGGAAGGACTAGGCTAGACAAGACAGACAAAGACAAGACAGGGAAAAGACAGAACAGATCATGGAACACAGAGACCCAAAAGCAGTGGTTCAGAAGGCCCATAGGCTACTAAGCATAAGGCATGGAGGCCATACAGGGAGACACTAGGAGGCCTGGAGGGCGCAGGCTACAGAAGGCAGCGTGCTAGAAGAGTTCAGAGGCCACCGGACTAGGCAAGACTGAGCTAGAAAGCCTGGAGGCCACAGAGCAATGCAAGATAGAACAGGGCCAAGCAGGGAGCCAAGCAGACTCGATGACAAGGCATCAGGTCTTGCAAGAGGCAGAGCTAAATAGGCCAAACCCTGCTGAGTCTTGAGCCCATGGAGACTATGGCTGAAGCGAGAATAGGTGTAGCTCCATGAGGACCTCTGGTGGCAGGGAGGCTGCATAGCAGGTTGGATCCTAACAAAAATAGCGTGTGTAAATTGCATTTTCAATTCTACACAACTGTCCACAGGTATTTCATACCCATAACAAGTTTCAAAATAACAATGCACCCACACATCATTGAAAATGGATGCAAAGTCCACAGATAAAAAGCACCCTCAGACTTTGTAAATGCAATATGTGGTAATATATGTGTTACTGTATGCCAGATCAATTTTGAAAAGCTTTGTACGAACATCAGTGGCATAAAAGTGATACTGACCCTTTAAAAGTAACTCTTGCAAGGATAACATTAGTGTTTAAAAAGAAAGAAAGTATGTCAGATATTTTTCTTGACAGGTTATAAACACACAGTAAAAGAATAGGAATTTCTCCATTCTGATTCAATATTTATAAAAGTTAGGAATACACTTTTAACAAATCCTTGGATTTCTAGGACTATTTACCTACAAAGAAGGATGAAAATAGAGAGGATAACTTTAAAACAATCGCACATTGCCCATAGGCATGCGTAGTAATACATATGTATGATCTAAAATCCGTGCAACTTTAATGTTGGACTTTTGTATATATTTACGCATGATTTGTAGTTTACGTGCAAATTTACATGTATTGTCCATGGTCACTCATCAACAACATGCAAATTTCTGTGCTTCAGAGGCATGTTTTTTCAGAAAAGCTGGCGCTCGCACAATAACTGAACTTTACCGCTAAGTCGTCTCTGGTGGTGGAGCATGAACGGGACTTCTTCCCCATCCTTGTGGTGCATCATAACCTGTGGTGCAACAAGCAGGCCTAGTGCATGGTGCACACTCAATTGCAGAGTTTCATACCTACATGGGGTAAGTGGAATGTGGATAGTGGGGTAGGATCAGGTAAGGATCTGCATGGGGGCATCACTGGGGGGGGGGGAGGTCTAGGGGTGTGGGGTGGGGTCAGGTAAGGATGTGCATGGGGGTCAATAAGGGGGACTGAATGTAGCAAGAGTCAATAAATAGGTCTGGATACAGTAAGATATGCACATTCCATTAATAGCATGATGTATGTGCATGTGTTGCCAATATAATATCAGGCAAGAGTGCAATAGTTGGCAAGGAGGACAAGGGAAGACTTAAACCAAAAGACACAAGTATATGTGATGGGCTTTGCCAGTCACTAGAGTTGCTCCCCTGTATATTTTTTCATCATGATATAGCGGGAAGAGTTTTGCAGATTTTGGAATCCTCCCATAACCAAAACTCCACCTTTGGGAGGAAAACCTTCTAGGGGTATATAATCCTTTGGAGAATGCGCAATGCTTTAGTGGGTTGGGGCTATGGAGAAAGAAGGAAGCAAGAGATTTCTCCAGGATCTCAAAGAGGCAATTCAAACATTCAATCAGGATTTTTGAGGACAGAGATTTGAGAAGATGTTTGGACTGATTGGCCAGTGCCAGATGGAAGGGCATATGCCCGGTATCCCAAAGGACTAGGCCAAAGATATTTTTGCCCAGGCAACCAGAAACAGTTTGAGTAAAGAGAAGGACTAAGACTTTTGAGCCATGAACTCAAGAGACGAAGATTTTACAGTTGGATTACAGTTTTAGAGTTTTGACCCACATTCAGATTTTTCTGATGTTTTTGTGATTGGGAATTGTTTCCCTCCAAGTTTTGTGCTTGGGGACATTTTTCTATCTTTTTGCTTGCTATGTGCTAGAACTCCATTCCAACCATCCAACCCTCCAAGCAGAGGATATTATCCACATGGATAATGGTGCAAGAGAGCCTAGAAGGGAAGTAACACACAGTATGGACAAACTATCCATTATTTTCATTGCCATAATTTTCCTGATGCTGTTTTTGATTTTTGGAATACTGGCTTGGATCATTTTATTTAAGTTGTAGTAAAGATTTTAATTTGAACACCAACTTAGACTCCAGTTTGGTTTTTGCCTATTACTCCCATGACTCTAGTTGAATGGAAGGACTCTGATGTGAGTATTGACTGTATGTTGTGATTTCTTTGCTCTCTTATAGGACATCATTGCACCAAGTGGAGGTTTTAAATGTCTTAAAGCAAGTCACCAGATGCAGTTCTTGTGGCAAGAAGTTCTGCCTAATTGTGGCGGCGACAGAAAATGTACACGAGTTTCTGTCAAACATGCATGCCAGAACATCCAGTAGGTCCCTTTGAGAAGATCAAAGGGATCTTCTGGGATTATATATCTGCAAGAAAGCATTAAACCAAGGCAGTGAATCAACAGCAAGTAGTTTATGGACTAGGATGACAATTTTATATTTGAGCCCCCCTCCCCCCCACACTGGATGGGTATCCAATGAAGGTGAAACAGTATAACTGGAATCAGACATGCTACAGCATTTTGTAGAAATTGCAACACTTTGATCAATGACATAGGTAAACCAAGAAATGCCACGTAACAGTAGACTAACATAAAGTAATAGCTTGCACTACAGATCAAAAATCAGCGGCATGCAAAAGCAATTTAAGCTCATACAACAAACATAATTTCTATAATCCAGATTATACAATCACTTTATGTTTTAGAGAGCTCATAGACCAAAGGCCCCAGCTGAGTGCTGTCAGTAAATCTTTGTTGATTAAATTAGCTGGTTCCCTCACCCACTTCTGCTACAGGTAAACGGTATAGACTAAAACACTGAACACATTTAAGGCAATCATCAGAACTGATCTAGCACTTGGAGCTTGGTCTGAAGAATAATTGTTCTTAGCAATTTCACAGCTTAAAAATTACTGAGGGGCTGATGCAATAAAGTCGCATAGAAAGCGCGTGCTGAACAGTCAGTGCCCGTTCTCTTAATGCACGCATGGCCCCCCAAAGGGGGGGCGCCATGCAATATTCAAATTAGGGGGTCGCGTTAGCATGGATGCGCTAGGGTCGCTTGCTAACGCGAACGCAAATGGTTTTCGTGACTGCCGTACACTGGTCATGAAAACCGAGCCGATAAACCCGGCGTCGTTTTTCGTGGCTGTCTGCCACTAAGGAGCCTTTTTATTTTTTTTTTTTTTTTGAGCTTTTGCAGCACCTGTACTGTCAGGAATGGCCAGCAAAAATGGATACCTTTCTTCTAGTCATGAAAACCTATCGGCGTCAGTTTTCGTGGCTGTCGCTGGTAACGAAAACCGATGCCGTTAAACTTGGCGTTGGGTTTTGTGATGGGCCCGATTGTCAATTTTTTTTTATTTTTTAAATTTTATTTCTCTTCTTTTTATTCTTTTTTTGATACACACATCTATTAACGCCTGCTCCTGGCAGGCGTTAATAGATGACAGTTAAATGTGCGTCTAAGACGCACATTTTTCTTTTTGCATCGGGAGTGAATGCCTAATAGCCTCATTCATATGCATTTGTATGTGAAGAGCGCTATTACATTCACTCCGCGTTAGACGCAAGTTGAATAGGTGCTAATCCCCTTATTGCATTAGGGGATTGATTAGCGCCTATTCTCCCGTGTCCAACTGCACATTAAGAGTGTGCTCGGCTCAGCACACCATATTGTATCGGCCCCTGAGTATCTAATGAAAATCTGGTCCAGATTATTGTAAAACACAGGGCATAGACTCTTTTTTTGCTTGTGGTGTCAAACCAAATGTACCTTGAAAATAATTTTTTTGGGATTAATTTTAAATTAGGGATTCACTTTCCCCAAGATAATTTCATATCGGAAAGTAATCACTCTTCAAATCAGGAAGATTACAGGAAATGCTGTACCGAAACAGAGGACGCAGAACCCTGCTCTACCAACAGGACCATAACAATAATTATTACAAGCCCCTGAAGAAGTAATTCCATGAAACACGAGCCGTGTTGGGCAAAGTTAAGCAGTGGCTCTCAAGTAAAGTGATAGCTTGAGCAAAACGGAGCGGCAGCGGCTCCAAAACAGAGAGGCAGCTTCGACTTTTTCCAATCTGTTATCTCAGCGGTTTTCTTTGATTTGAAGAGTGATTACTTTCCGATATGAAAGTATCTTTGGGAAAGTGAATCCCTAATTTAAAATGAATCCCAAAAAAAATTTTTTCAAGGTACATTTGGTTCGATACCACAAGCAAAAAGAGTTTAATGTGTCCCACATCTTATTTCATGAACGGGAATCAATGATTAAAAATTTCACAGTTACAGTCTCAAAGAGGTAGACTGCTTAAAGCTTTGAACAAGCTACTGTTGCTAAATCTAGCATTTTATGAGATTCCCGCTCATATTATTCATAAATAAATATAAATTAAAAATAATAGAAAATAATAAAAAATAAAAAACAAAAAATTAATTCAGTTTCCACATATATGAAGGTATAAAAGGGTTGTCACCTCCAGCATGTCACCATAACCCAGAGGAGTACTCATCAGAAAGCCCAACTTCCTATCTATTGTTGCATGTGCCACCCACGGTAGGCCCACATCTGGGCCTGCTTACCCTCGGCTTCCAGCTCCTGCTCCCGGCTCCTACTCCCTCGCGGCAGTAGGCAGCCACCTGTGCCCCTGAGCTTCCTCTGCCATCCCTGGCTCCTTCATGGACTTCCCGGTTCCTCGGCGGGTCTCCCTACGTGTGTCGCGGTGAGACACCGCCGTCCAGCGCCATGCCACCCACTAGGCGTGCGTACACCTTGCCGGGTTTTAAAGGGGCAGCGGCAGGAATCCATCCCGCGGCCCCAGATGATGATATCACTGGGCCCGGGTATATTTATTTATTTATTTATTATTTTTATATACCGACATTCGATCTGAGATATCACATTGGTTTACATTCAGGTACTGTAGGTATTTCCCTATCCCCAGAGGGCTTACAATCTAAGCCATTATTTCCTTGCCTTGGCAACAGGTCTCCATGCTTGTCGTGTGCTCGTTACTTGTTCCTGATCCTGTCTACATTACTGGTTCCTGCTCCTGATCCATACCTGGTCCTAGCCTCTCCTTGTTGGACTGACTTCTGGCTTTACACCTGTAACGCTTGACCATGTTTGGATTGACTTCTGGCTTGACCTCTGCTACACTTGACATGTTCAGATTGACTTCTGGCTTTGACCCCTGCTATGCTTGACCACGTTTGGACTGACTTCTGGTTTTGACCCTTGCTCATTTGACCACCTATCCTTGCCTGCAGCCTGCTCTCCATCTCTTCCATTGGTATTACCCTGGACTTGGCCTTTCAGGCTTTGGCCTTCTATAACTCGGGCACCACCTGTCCTTGCCTCTGGTTCTCCATTGGCACCTGGGTCTCTGGATCCCTGTCTCGTCTGGACTTGCCTTCAACTTCCTGTTACCACTGCTGGTCCCTGACTGGATTCTACATTGTCTACTGGGAGTCTTCGGACGGAAGCCCACCTAAGACCAGCCGGCCCCGGCACCCAAGAGCTCAACCTGCGAGGAATGTGGGCTGGTATTGGTGAAGCTCCAGCCAGCCTCTGTCGCTCAGCCAGTTCCACCTTCCAACAGTGGGGACCCTTAGGGCTTGCCCTGCGGGTAGCATCAACCCCACTTCGGGCCAAAGGTCCACCTCTGGCACAACACCTATGGGGGTGGACATTCTGGTCCATCAAGTAATGAAGATCCAGTGTCTCCTGTATGGCCTCCTGTCCAGGAGAGTGGGGTCCTACAGGAAGGAGAAGATCTGCCACAGGATGAATGCAGTATAACAATCACAGTATCAATGACCTGAGTCACAAGTGGTAGGATCTCCAATGGCTGGTGATCAGGTTGCTAGCTGAGGAGCCTGATACCCAGGTCAGCTTCACTGCAGCTGAACAACTGGTACTGAGCACCATTTAGGGAGCTGCTGTTGGAGATTTGGCTGATTGGACATCTCCCAACCTTGAACACCAGCAAGGTGAGCAGTGTACATAGGAAAATCTGAAATAGTGTGTGTATGGAGTAATTAATAATATGTATTGTACCATTTTCTGATATACCCAGTCATCATCCTTTGAAAGTTCTGTGCATTTTAGTAAACAGGGAGAAGCCAACAAGCACGCTAGACCTCCTGACCTCCTGGATTTTCAGGTCTTGCTGAAAAGCAGAGTATTGTAGTAAGTTACTAGTAACCATAATTTCCTTGTCAGCAATGTGATTTTTCCTGCTCCTTATTTAAACTCTCCCAATAAACAGTCTGCACACCTATGGTATGGAAGAAGCTTTATTTTATTTATTTATTTTATTTGTTTTTTATATACCGACATTCAACTTAAGTCATCACATCGGTTTACATATAACAAATTAAAAAAGAAAAAGTTACATTGTGATAAATAGTAGAGAGAAGATAAATAGAGTATTGATAGATGTCTAGGAAATGAATGTTTTGCCGAGTACCTTTTATGTTTCTCAGTGTCTGCATGCACACAGTACCTACTAGAAACCACTTTGCTGTCACAACCTTACCGGTCCACACTGGACCTGTCTTTGGGACAAGTACCACTTCCACCCTATGGCTACATTCCATGACTGGTTCTTCCAGTTCTCTATGCCTAGAGCCAGTACGCAACCTTTTCATGAGCCATAGAATTTACTGAGTCCACTGTATGCCTTTGCATGCTGGTGCTTTATTCCAGGGTGGTGTATTATTCCAGTTTGCGGTGTATTAGGAGGTGCTCTGTGAGGGATCGTGGAGCTGTTCTGTTAGGCAGAAAGGAAGGTCAACTGAAAAATACCCATATAGCATGGCTATTTAAACTATGCAGGGCATGCAGCAGACGCTATGGGATCTTCATCAGTCAATAGATGCACAGAGTGCAATGTAGAGGGAGATGTGCAGAGGATGCCGCCCTGGCAGCTGCTACCCCTATCAGCTCCCTACTACAGGATGGCTCACTGGATGCAGCCATGACCTGAATTTGCAGCACCTATCAGGCTGGATAGCCGCCCTCCCCAGGCCAGAGCTCCACCTGCACTGTTGCAGACTCCTCCAGGTCCTTCACCAGCACCCATCATGCTACCAGGTCCTCGAATACCACCACCACCACCACCACTATCTCAGCACATTCAGCCTGAAGTATACCACTTCCATAACCACTGAGAGATGCTCCCACCTCATCAATGGAACAGGTAGCAGAGGAGACAAAGCCTACCACAGTTCACAGCCACTCTTCCCAGCTAATGGAAAGCCATGCAGGCCCCTCCAGCAACCATGTAGATAAGCTTGTGCTCCCTGGTCCCATGCCTCTGTGCCTTATCTCAGGCTCTAGAATATATGATCATATGTCTGCAGTTCTAGCTATTCTGCATTGACTTCCTATAGCCTGGCGGGTGACGTTTAAGGCTCTCCATGGGCTGGCACTTCCAGTCATTTTTTCTTCTATTAATAGATACTGTCCCACCCACTGCTTTTACTCTTCATCTCAACATCTGGTTGAGATTTCATTCTCTCTACCTCAATTAGCAACCTCTTGTAAGCAGATTTTTTGCATTGCAGGCCCAGCTCTCTGGAATAGCAGCTATCAGAGCAGACAACGATCTGTTAATGATTTAGAAAACTTTTAAAGACATACCTCTTTTCCTTGGCCTTCCCAAACTGAGTATTTGATCTGATCTGTGACAGCTATGTTCTCTTATAAATTATTTTTTTAAGTGTGTAATTTGTCTGTATAGCAACTATACTGTTTAGCTATTTTTCTCCATTCTGTGTTTCATGATTGGTGATGTTTTTGATATGGTCATATCTGATTGTGTATGTTGATTGTAACCCACTGAGATTGATGGATCAGCGAAATAGAAATTGTTTAAATAAATAAAGAAATAATTGATAATTCCCAAGACAGAGGAGAAACATGCTACTTGATGCTGTTGCTGTTGCTGTCTTCTCCGAGGGAAGGATATTTAGTGTTGCGTTTTCCTATGCAATGTAGCCAGGATCTGTTCTATACAAATAGAGGTGGCAGACTGGCTGATTCCAGCCGTGACCCCTTGAGGTGTCTGGAAGTTGCCAGGGGTGAAAATACCAGGGCAGTAGTGACCATGATGTGTACTGGCAAGGCGTGGACCCTGCGGGTGGTAGATTACAGGTCTTGTTCTAATTGCTGTTGAACCTGAACCTGCACATTACTTGCTCCTCAGACAGATCCAAAACCTGTGTCCTAGTCCTGAATATTCTGTGTAAGAGGTACCTCCTCCTCCTCTGTTTTCTCTCCCTCCTCAGTCGTTGTGACCTGAGTATCCACAGGGCCATTAGTCATCTTGAAAAGGGACTCTCCGCCACTGATTCCCACACTCTGGTATGTCCTAGTAACACACACTCCCATCCTCCTTTAATACCCTGAATGTCCCTGTTTCCCCCCCCCCCCCCCGCCCCCTATATCTGTTCCAGTAACCCCCAGTATAAACTGGTATGTCCCAGTTACCGCCCAAAAGATCCCAATCTGTCCCAGGTACACACCTTCCCACCTCCTAGCCTGCTCTTGTGTACACTGCCCCGGTGAAAGTAACCCACCAAATGCTAAGTTCACAATTAAAATGAAAGTTTGCACGTGTGTAGGTAAATGAGCAGTAGTAAATGAACATGGGTAAGCTGGATGACATTCATGCATATGTCGCTTTTAAAATACCTCACTACGCGCGTAGGTATTAACCCCACCCCAACACTCCCCTTTTTTGCACGTGTACTTTACTCGCACACGTGCATATGTATGCGTATGCAACCGCATTTTAAAATATAAATTGTGCATGCTCGGGCCACGTACATCTGTATAAGGCCAGTTTTACACAAGTAAGCCTTTGAAACTTCAGCTTTAAATTGTCCTCAGTTTCCTCATGCAATATATAAGAATACATTTCAAAACATTGTTAGATTATACAGCAGTGAGGATTTGCATAGAACAGTTTCCATACTAAAGCAATTGCCAATGTCTTTAGCTTCAGCATATCTTCATTCTAATATAACGTAGCTGTTAGTGAGACAAATATAGCAAGATAATAGACTATTATTCAAAAGAAAACAGAGGAAAAATATAAAAAGTACATTCATTTTTATATTATTATTATCCTCTTCTATCTTTTCATTTCCAGATTGTGTGATAGAAACACTTTTATAATGAAAAAAAAAAGCACTCTCAAATTTTTTTCTCCATTGCCTCTTTCATTTATAAAGTAAAAAGATTTTTATTTTTTTTTTTATAATTCTATTCTATGGTTCTTCATGTAGATAGTTTGGCCCTACAACAAAGCACGAGTATCACAAATCGTTCTGTACTGTGCACTGCAGGGGCTGTATCAAGCCGAGATAAAATGAGGAAGCATGACGCATTCTGTGGGCAACATAATTAAATAGTGCAGTCATCAGCTCGACAAACCTCCTAGACAGGTACATTTTTAAACCATCCAGGGTGCTTGCAAGCGTACAAGCTAATTAGAACCAATGAGGGAAGTTCCCACACATTTTACACCTGTTATAGTATGGATGAGGATTTCAAAATGAAATCTCCGTGCTAAGATTCTGTTCCCTAACCTAACGCTGTCTCTTTCAACCTGCGGGTAAAAAAAAAATGCATGGGGCAATTTTCAAACAAGCTTTTTAAATGGGTAAACTCCTATTCGTCTCATAAAACACAAAAACCCCCTTCCCTAAATTCCCCCATCCAAATAGTGCCACATCTCTGTGCCCTCCTCTTCCTCTCCCAACTTTATATTCTCCTTCCCTTACCGACCTCATTCCACACTGCACGTTGTCCATGTCCTCATACTACACACCTCAGCTCATTGTTCTCTTTCCTCCCAGAAGTCTGCCTCTCAGCGGTTCCATAATATCGTCTTCCCTCCCCACCCTCCATCATGATCTCCTCCCCAGGTAGCATCACCTCCTGATCTATGAATCGTCACCGCTGCTCCGAGCCCCTGCACGCATTGACTGCCTGGAGATCACACCAGGGTTGGAGAGAAGCAGGAAGGGGAAAGGATGGTGCAGCCATACAAAGAGAACTGAGAAAGAGTAAGGCAACATTGCACGGTGACATCAAGGGAGGAAACCAAGTGAACAGGACAGTATGTTGCAGCTCTAGGATGGGCAGAGGACAAACAGAACAATGCACAGAGCTAAGGAGCTGCTCGTTAATTCTATCATCACAGCATAATGGTAGTAATATACCAATTATTCTTCCCTATCCTTTAATAATGTGAGAAAACCCACTTTAAATACTTTTTATTCTACATGGCATATTTTAAAAATTCATTAAATGAGGTGAGAGTGGTACATAGCTTCTTACTGATAGATACCTGAACCATTCATCCTACTAAAAATAATGGTGTCCATTTTCAGCTGCTGTCTGGCTAGCAAAGTCGGTCACCAGAACAGCGACGGCGACGGTGTTTGCCATGTTTCTCCTGAGGGCCTCCTAGGGTGCACACACGCACACCACCCATGTCTTTATCCACATCATGGCGGGAACACGGGGGGCGTCCCCTTCGAGTGACATCACGACATCCCGGTATTTAGCCTGCCCTTCGTTTGCTAACAAACTGAGGGGGTCATTTTTCAAAATGCGGTAAGGCGTTTTTGCATGCGTTAGGCCTTTAACGCATGCGATCGCACCATATTGTATGGTGCGATGCAAATTCCAAAAATGGGAGGGTTAGGCTCTCTGCATAGAGTATCGCACAGCCATAACTACACCTTTTTCAAATGTGTTAGGTGGTGTGATACTGGTAAGGGTTTATCACCATTTGTGATGTGTCCTGTAAGGCTTATTTTGGAGGCTCCAGGGGGAGGGAGGGAGGGAGAGAGAGAGAGAGAGAGAGAGAGAGAGAGAGAGAGAGAGAGAGAGAGAGAGAGAGAGAGAGAGAGAGAGAGAGAGAGAGAGAGAGAGAGAGACTG